>NW_006408854.1:1277363-1281403 GCF_000296735.1 Chrysochloris asiatica
ATATCTCTGACTAAGACGTCCAACACAATATTGAATAGAAGTGGTGATAAAGGGCATCCCTGTCTAGTTCCTGTTAGCAAAGACAATGTTTTCAGTATGTCTCCATTGAAAGTAATTCTGGCTCTTGAATCTGTATATATGTGCTTAATTATATTGAGGAAGTTCCCTTCAGTTCCCACTTTGTTGAATGTTATTTTCAAGAATGGATGTTGGATTTTGTCCAGTAATTTTTCTGCATCAATCCGTATAATCATGTGGTTCTTTTCCTTTCTTAATTATATGAAGAATTATATTGATTGTTTTTCTAATATTGAACCATCCTTGCATACCTGGAATGAAACCCCATTGTACACGATGTATTCTTTATATGTTGTTGAATTCTACTGGCTAGAATTTTGTTGAGAATTTTTACATCTGTGTTCATGAGGGATGTTGGTGTATAATTTTCTTTTTTAGTAATGGCTTTGCCTAGTTTTGGTAAGAGGGTTATGCTAGCTTTATTGAATGTATTCAGAAGTTTTCCATTCTTTTCTATATTCTGGAATAGTTTGAGTAAAATGGGTGTTAGTTTTTCTCTGAATGTTTGGTAAAATTCACCAGTAAATCTATCTGGCTCTGGACTTGTTTTTGTTGGGAGTCTTTTAATGACATGATCAATTTCTTCTTTTGTTATAGATCTGTTCACGATTTCTACTTCACTCTGAGTTAGTTCAGTTAGGATGTGTTTTTCTAAAAATGTGTCCATTTCCTTTAGGTTTTCAAATTTGTTAGAGAGTATAACTCTTCACAGTATTCTGTTATTATCATTTAAAAAAATTCTGTTGGTTCTGTTGTGATGCCACTCATATGATTTCTTATGTGTTTTATTTTCCTCTTCTCACTCTTTTCTTTTGTTAGATTTGTCAATGGTTTGTCAAATTTATTAATCCTTTCAAAAAGCTAGCTCCTTGTCTTGATTCTTTCTATTTTTTTTTCTGTTTTCTAATTCATTTATGACTGCTCTAACCTTTATTACTTCTTTTGTTCTGGTAACTGCAGGCTTACTTTGCTGTTCTTTTTCTATGGGAAATATTGTGTTAATGTGTCGATCTTGGTTTTTTCTTCCCTTTTGGAAGTGTGTGTTTATTACTATAAATTGCCCTCTCAGCTCTGCTTTTGCTGTGTTCCAAAGATTTTGCTATGTTGTGCTCTCATTCTCATTTATTTCTAGGAATTTTTAAAATTTAATTTTTTAATTGGTTTCTATTACCCAGTAGCTTTTAAGCAGGATTTACCCCTACTTTTAATGTATTTGATTTTATTTTCTTGATCTTCCTATTGTTTTCTAATTTTATAGTGTTGTGATCAGAGAAAATCCTTTATAGTATTTTGACCTTTTAAAATTTATTGAGGCCTGCTTTGTAGCCGAACAAATGGTCTATTCTGGAGAATGTTCCATGTGTACTGGAAAACGATGTGTATTGTGCTGTTGCTGGGATGAATGCTCTGTATAAATCTATGAGGTCAAGTTGATTGATTGTGTTGTTTCGTGCCTCTGTGTTTTTGTTGAGCTTCTTTCTGGTTGTTCTGTCCTTTTTTGAAAGTGGCATACTAAAATTTCCTACTATTATTGTATAGTTGACTTTTATCAATTCTGTTAGAATTTGATTTGAGGCTTTTTTTCTGGGAGCATAGATATTTATTAAGGCTATGTCCTTTTGTTCAATTGACTCTTTAAGCATGAGATAGTGTCCTTCTTTGTCTCTAATACTGGTTTTCTTGCCTTTAAGTTTGTTTTATTAGAGATAAATATTGCCAGTTCTTCTCATTTTTATTGCAATTAGCTTGATATATTTTTTCTTCTTTTAATTTGAATCTATTTTTGTCTTTGTGTATAAGGTATGCCTCCTTTAGACAGAATATTAACGGATACTGTTTTCTTATATATTCTGCTAGTCTCTGTCTCTTGACTGGTACATTTATTTCATTGACATTCAGTGTGATTATTGATAGGTATAACTTGATTGCAGTCATTTTTCAATTTTTTGTTTTTGTTCTGCTGGTTTCTTTGTTTTCTGCATGCTTTCCTGTGCTGAATTCGTATTTGCGTGTGTGCTTTTACTTGTCAGTTTCTTCATAGTTTTAATGTCTCAAAAATCTTCATGGATTTTCCTTTAGTTGATGTGAGGGTATATGAAGTGTCTCTGAGATTACCCTGTACTTTATTAATTTCTTCCTCATTTTAAAACAGTCTGTTTTATCTTAAAATCTACCTGACCTCCTCACCATCTGGAACTCTGTAACCATACTCTTCTCTCCCTTCACTTTGTAGTTGTCCTGATCATAGACTGATATCTCAGATTCCCTATTTTCAGTCTTGTAGTTTTGTTCTACTCTGAACACTTCCTTATCTGGATGGAATGCCTGGTCATGTACGTCAGTCTCTGGTTGTTTGTTGGTTCTCAGTCCAAAGAACTCCCTTTAGAACATTTTTGAGTTTGGGCTTGGATTTTTCAATATCTTTAATTTCTGTTTATCCAGAAATAGTCTAATTCTGCCATCATTTTTGATGGACAGCTTTGCTGGGTATTTTTCGTTGGCACTTCATATCTTTCAGAGTTTTGTATATGCCTCCCCATTGCCTTCTTGGCAGCATGGTTTCAGCTGAGAAATCAGACCTTAATCTTTTTGATTTTTCTTTGTAGGTGACATTTGTGTTTTCTGAGAGGCTTTCAGGATTCTTTCCTTGTCTTTGATTTTGTAAAGTTTATGAATGTCTTGGTGATTTTCTTTTGGCGTCTATCCCACCTGGGATTCATTCAGCTGCTTGAATGCTTATTTTCTTGTCTTTCATAAAGTAAGGGAAACTTTCTTCCAGCAGCCCTTTGTCTTTTCTGTCATTTCTTTGTCTCTTCCTGTTCTGGAATTTCAGTCACCCATAGTTTATTCCTCTTCATGAATCTTACAGGTTTTCTTCTTATTTTTTCATTCTTCTTTCTGATTGTTCTTCTAACTTATTAGTATTGGGAGACTTATCTTTCAGTTCAGTAATTCAGTCTTCCGTTGATTCAAATCTGTTCCTTTGTCTGTATCTGATATCTTAGTATTAATATTCTGAACTTCTGTTTGCAGGATTTTTATTTTCTCCAACCCTTTATCTGTTTTGTTTGATTGTTCCTATAGAACTTTATCTGAGTTCTTCTTTGTTTCCTTGACCTTTCTGTCAATATTTTATTGTTGTTGTTGTTGTTATGTGCCATTGAGTCGATTCTGACCCATAGCAACCCTGTATAGGGTTTCTGCGAAGCAGCTGGTGAGCTTGAACTGCCAACCTTGCAGTTCAAACAGCTTTGCAGGCTGATGTATTAACCCACAGCACCACCCCAGGGGTCCCATCAGTAGTTTAGAGGTACCAAAATATCACTTTCCTGAATTCTTTTTCAGGTAGTTCCAGCACTTCTTTTTCCTCAAAAATATTTTCTAGCTTGGCCTTTTGGTAATTTGAATGACTCTATTTTTTTGTTTGTTTTATTTATGTAAACAGAGATTGTCTATTCCTTTTGAGGCCCTGTGGTATCATTATATTTGTATTAAATTGGTGAATGTATGTTGGTATATTCTTAGGCACTCACCAATGGTCTTCTGGTGGGTGTGATTGTGCACCATTCTCTGATATTTATGAAGTTCAGCTCTGGCTGAATTTAGCTGATGTTGGTTGTTGTCGATTATCCGGTATGTAGCAGCTGGTAATTTCTCTGACCCAAATGGGGTGGGGTTGAGGAGGGTATGTCTGTGGTTGAGCTCTATGACTACAACCTCAACCTCTTGAAATGGTTGAGCATTCGTTGACCATTTGTTTTTGATACAGTGGCTCTACGTATTCCTTCCATCATCATTTGATGCTTTCTGTGTCATTCAACATTTTACCCATGGAATCCTTCAGTATTTAAAGTCTAGGCTTGATATACAGACTGAACAGGTATCAAGGGAGAATATGTATACCCACAATTATATAATGGTTTGACACAAGATATTTGTATATGGTTTTTATTTGTATATGG
>NW_006408854.1:1282128-1283554 GCF_000296735.1 Chrysochloris asiatica
TCATAATGGTCAGAAAAATCCTGGAAGAACTGAGACTATGGCCTTTGGTCACTCTTTACATCTGTAACTGAACTCACCCTGTAGCTCAATTTTCAGCCAAGGAGTAGATAGGTATATAGGGGTGGTAGTGGAGCAGGCATACCAAAGAATGGTTGGTCATTTAAGATCAAAAGGGTAAGAGAAAGGATAAGAGAAAGAAGGAGGAAACAAGTAATACAGGCAGGAAGTGGGATAACTGGTGTTACACTGAGGGGCTTGTAATCATTGAAATGAAACAAAGTCTGCAATTTGTTGAATTTGAAATTGATGCTCTGCTTTGTAAACCTTAACTCAATTCACAACAAAAAGTTAGAAAAGGTTAGCAACTATAGTTTGAGAAAACAAAAAGTTGAGATTAAACCTCTTCTTGAGAAAATAGAAAACATTAGAGAAAAATTATATTCAAAGCATGTTTTTCCTTAGGTTGGATTTGAATCTACTGCTTTTCAACTAATGGACATTACTGCTGGAATCAGTCGTGTTGTGATTTCTAGGAGAGGCACCTATGGCCCTCTCTCGGTTGCCTGGACTGCTGGATATGCTCCTGGATTAGAAATACCCGAATTCACTGTTGTTGGCAACATGACTCCCAAACTGGGTGAGTTGTAATTTTTCTCTGATTAGCCCTATAGAATATGGAATTGTGAAATGGACAGCTAATTTTCTTGGAGTTTACTGACTCTGAACCCTGGAATGGTTGTCTTGTAGTATAAAAACCAAACTCATTGCATTGAGTAGATTCCAACTCCTAGTTAGTCATTAGGACAGAGTGGAACTCCCTCATTGGTGTTACAAGGCTTCATATCTTTTTAGCAGCAGACAGCCATATCTTTCTCCTGTATAGCAGCTGGTAGGCTCATAACACAGATCTAATTTAATTATTAGATTTTTTGGGATCATAATTCCAAACATTTAATTAACACAACAACAGGGCTGTTTACCTTCTAGTATAATGTGCCCATATTTATATGATTAGGGTGTACAATCTGATGGGTGAAAATGAGAGAAACTGTATTAAGTCAAAATGAAAACTTTATACTTCACCACAAAATAGTGATAACTAAACAAAATACATTTTTATATTTTAACGAAATGTGCAGAGGCTTAAAGTTAGAAAACAAGGACACTCTTAGTATTTCTCAAGCTGAAAGAGTTGAAAAAAATTCCTTCAGTATAATTGGCTCTTGGTCATATGCTACCTCTTGAAATGGTTGAGCATTGATTGACTATTTGTTTTTGATATAGTGGCTCTGTGTATTCCTTCCATCATCATTTGATGCTTTCTATGTCATTCAACATTTTACCCATAGAATCCTTCAATATTTAAAGTTGAGGCTTGAATTTTTTGTTCTGTTCTTTCAGTTTGAGAAATGCTAAGTGTGTTCTT
>NW_006408854.1:1284968-1292220 GCF_000296735.1 Chrysochloris asiatica
TCTTTTTGATGATGAATGTGATACCATTCCTCTTCAATTTGTCATTCCTGGCATAGCAAACCATGTGACTGTCAGATTCAAAATGACCAACACCGGTCCATTTTAGCTCACTAATGCCTAGAATATTGATGTTTATGCATTCCATTTCATATTTTGACAACATCCAGTTTTCCAAGATTCATGCTTCGGACATTCCAAGTTCCTATTATTAATGGATATTTACAGTTGCTTCTCTTCATTTGGAGTTGTACACATCAACAAATGCAGGTCCAAAAGCTTTACATCATGGCCACTTCTACTTTGAGCTCTTCTCCAGTCATATTTTGAGTGCCTTCCAACCTATATCTAATCATATGCTGATGTACTTTATCATCTTTCAGTATTCAATATTGTGCTACCTGACAGTGTTCCCCTGCTATATTCATACAGTTTTCAGTGACTAAATATTTGGAAACAGTTTCTCTCTCCTTCCTAGTCTGTCTTAATCAGGAAGCTCAACTGGAACCTGTCCACCATGGATGATCTTGCTGGTATTTAAAATACCAACAACATAGTTTTTTGAATCACAGCAACATGCAAGCTACCACAAATGAATGCTGGGAGTATAACTTGTTGTTGTTAAGTGCTGTCAAGTCAGTTCCAACCCATAGCAAGCCTGTATAGGGTTTGCAAGGAGTGGCTCATCAGCTTGAATCGCCGACCTTGTGGTTCAAACCAACTTAGTAGTCCAGCTCATTAACACACAGTGCTACATGACAGCCAAAAGGATAACATTGTCATTTCCCCTTCTAATCCAAACAAGAATCTCAGTAATATAACATGAGTAAATTTAGATGTTTGATTGAGAGATACCACAGCCAGAGTACTAGAATTGCCTGTGTATTGGGTTTTCTTTAGTCACTGGCTAGGTACCCTTGCTCTAACTTACCAAATACTGGTGTTTGGCACATCACCTCAGCTAAAGGTATTTTGTAATCTTTCTTGTCAATGTTCTAGGCCTTTCTTCCTCATAAACAGAAATATTACACCCCCTCTTTGCCATCCACCTCTTTGAGTGCTCTGCACATCTCCATATAATTTTGCTTGTTTGTTTTAATATTATCTGCCACTAATTAGGCCTGTAAAATTGTGTTTGTAGAAATGTTGTTCTTTAGAAGTTCATGTGTGACTTTGTACTTATTTGTACAAGTAATCTTTAAAAATTGTCAATTTATTAACAAGTTGGTAAAACTAAAATAACAGGAGTTCCCAAACAATACAAGTATTTTGATATTTTCAATTAATTTTTTTTCCGATGTTTGAGTTTTTATAATAAAGGTTTTCAAGCATAATGAAAACTAAAGTGATTAATACAATGAACACCATAAACTTTCTAATTAGACTTTGTGATTGTTAACATCCCACCAGATTTATGCCATGTTTCTTTCTGAAGTAATTTAAGATGAAATACATACATAATATTGCATTACTCCAAACTACTTCAGTATGTATCTCTAAAATATATCCTGGTTCCTGAACTCAAACCAAAGTCACTCAAATTTTGTAATTTAAAGAAAAGTAAAATAATGCAGGAAGACAAGGATCAAAAACAAAGTTTTTGTAGTCTAGAGAGTTTTCTATAAATTTCATTCCTTCCCTACCCCAAAACCATCATTTAAAATTTAATCATTATACTTCAATTAGTCTTCTCTGTAGACTAGAAAAGAATTTTGGAAAATAAATGATTTTACTGCATTTTACTTGATTCCTAATGTAAGCACTAAAAAGTGGCATCTTTCTTTCCATTTTATGTTTGCTTTCAGGAAGCCTTTCATTTTCTCATGGTGAGCACAGTAAAGGAGTTGTGCTGCGGACATTTCCAAGCCCTGGTCAACCAGAGGCCTTTGTCATTCATCTATCAGGAGTGCAGAGCAGTGCGCCAGGTGGAGCACAACTTCGGTAAGAGCAACCTGGTTCTCATCTAAGAATTTCCCTGAAGAATGTTATCTGGAATGGATTGGTCAAGACTGAAAAAGTCACAAGCATCTATTTCTTCAAGGCAGATCTGAATATAGTTTTAGTGTAAGGGAGGGCAGGCTTACATGCCAAAGATACAATAGAGAGGTATGACTTTTAAGAGTCATACCTACTGCTGGCTTTAAAAAGAGTTTATCTTGAGGAATCTCTGGGTGGTGCAAACAGTTAATATATTCAACTACAAACTGAAAAGTTTAAAGTTCAAGTCAACCTAGAGGCACCTTAGAAGAAAACCTGATGATGTATTTTCAAAAAATGAGCAGTTGAAAACCTTATGGAGCACAGTTCTACTCTGATACAAATAGGGATACCATGAGTTTCTATCAACAATATTGCAACTGGTACTGTTTTTATTGCTGCTGTTAGAGGAGATCTTTTTTTTTTTTTTTTTTAATTGAGTGATAATTTACATGGGAGAACATCAGTTTTGTACTCAACCATTACTATTTTATTTCATTACAATGATTACAATCCCCTCCATGCACCATCAGTTAACAGTATTTGCCTCTATTCCCTCTTTGTTTTTTGATGTACACAAAAACATGCAGGGGTATATAATTGCTTAAACAACCAAAAGGCAAATTTTGCAAGCCAGCCTCCTGCCCACCAGCACTTAGCCTTTCTCTTTCCATAAGTCTAAAGTCCTCAGCTGCTCTATCTTTCCATGCTATCACCTCTGCCTCCATCTCTGGTGTAGCCTCTTCTCTGGTTAGGATCCCAAGTTCCAATCATGCTCTTCTCTCTTGATGGTCCTAGGAGCCTTTGTTCCTGGGATGTAAGATTAACTACCCCCTTTTTTGTTACACAACTTCTACTTTTACAGTTGTGACAAACACAATTAGTCATGATAACAATTACTCACGACTGAGGGGATAGTTTTTAAACTTAGGGGATGGTTTCAATAAAATAAGATGACAATGAAAAAAAACTAGCTTTTGTATTGATTGTAATGTTTTGACTTAAGCTTTCTTCCCTTTGCCCCTCAAATGAGGCAAGAACAATCTGAAGGACTCATTCTGTCATCTGCACATGGGCCATTTATACACAGAATTCATTACATGGGTCTTTCTTTCTATAGGCATTCATTACACATGTCACAAATAGAGAGTCATATTCTTGGGAAGTTTGTAGGTTATAATATTATGAACCACTGGAAAACTAATAATAATACTCAACTAATCCATGTCCCAAGTATGTACTATTGTTTTCTCATTTTACAGAAAAAGGAACCTAAAACACTGAAAAGTTAATTAACATTTTTGAGATCACATAGCTAGTCAGTGAAGGGGTCTGGGTTTGAAAACAGGCTCATGTATCTCTAGCAGTTCCCCTATATTTGTATAATTCAGTGATTCTTTTTCAATTTCTTTGCTTTCTGAATTGAGGGAAAATGTGGAACATGTTGATAAGGGATTATAGAGCTGGGAAATTGATAGAAATTTAGAAAAAAAAAAGTTAATTGATATAGATTTGTTTTCCTTTTCCTGGGATTGGCTTGATAGAATAGCAGAGGGCAGACCTGAGAGTCAGACTCATGGGTTTAGTCTTGACTTTACCATTTACATGCCGTGTGATTTTGGGAATGTTACTTTATCTTCTGTGCTTGTTTACTTATTCGTAAAATGGTTAAAATGTTTGGACAAAACGGCTGATGTTCAGGTATCCATATTGTATGTGGAACATGGGCAGGCAACATTGAATATAGTTTTATATTCTACATATGAGATAAACAATGTTTTGTTGTAGAATGTTTTTCAGGGTTACCAGATCAAATGATGTTAACAATAACAGTATAACTAACAGTTTCATAATGCTTATCCTAGGAAGGCATTGTTCTAATCTATATGTAGCTTTTGCAACTATCACCTTATGGGTTAGATACTGTTTTATAGATGAAGAAAGTGATGTACAGATAGATTATGTCACAAACAGTGCCACACAGATAATAAAATTTGGGGTCATGATTTGAGCCCAGGTTGTTTTGGCTGCTGTCTGTGCTCTTAACTAACCTGCTGTATGCTGCATGGGTGTTTGCCAATAAAGAATGATCAGGCCTGACATACTGTCCCAAAGGCATTACATTTAGGAATATGTACTGTTGTAATTTAGTGTCATCAAGTTGGTTTTGACTCATAGTGACGCTACACACAACAGACTGAAACAACAATTTGGTCCTGTGTCATCCTCACAATTGCTGTTAAACTTGAGTCCATTGCTTAAGCAAACAGTAAATACACTGTATGCAAAAATAATTTGTCTGTGGTCTACATTAGGTTGATGCACCACCAATTGTAACTTCTGACATAGCTAGTATTTTATAATAAAAAACCATTAAAAAAAACAAAAAACACTAAAGATAAAACATTCAATCTTGGTCATTCCAACTTGTAGACAGTTTTAACTACGTTAGTGTGAGAGAGTTCCAATACTGGTTGGTTAATGGAAGCAAGGATTTTGCTCCTAATAGGAGAAACTGTTCCTTCTTTGTAGATGAAGAGGTGGTTAAAGCCCAGAGCATCACAGAATTTTTGGTACCCTTTGTACTAATGATAAGAGAAACCCTATGCTTCAGATTCTTCTGAGAGCTGCTCTGTGATGACTGGAGAAGCAGACCAGAAACACATATTCCCTTCACTTAGCTAATAAGCCTTGTTAGATCCCCTAACCTCCAATCGTAGCTCCTGTTCCTACATTTCCTGTGCTCTGGTAGTTTCATCAATAAGTAATAGGGTTTATGATATTTGAAAAGGCATGTCATTTTAAAGATGCTGCCCTCATGAGCAGCATCTTACATATGTGAAAGATAACCTTTACAGTGGTATTCCTACTTGCATCAGTTCTTTCATGGTTCAATCTTTTTTTTTCCAGATCAGGTTTCACAGTTGCTGAAATTGAACCAATGGGAGTCTTTCAGTTTTCCCCTAATTCAAGAAATGTCATCGTGTCAGAGGATATACAGATGATCAGATTACATGTCCAGAGACTGTTTGGGTTCCACAGTGATCTTATTAAAGTTTTTTATCAAACAACTGCAGGAAGCGCAAAGCCAACGGAAGACTTTGAGCCTGTTCAAGATGGGGAAATAGTTTTTAAGAAATTCCAACCAGAGGTTAATTTTGAAATAATCATTATTAATGATCAGTTTCCTGAGATAGAAGAAAACTTTTATATCAATCTAACTTCAGTAGAAATCAGGGGATTAAAGAAGTTTGATGTCAGCTGGAGGCCACGATTGAATCTAGATTTCAGTGTTGCAATGATTACAATATTAGATAATGATGACTTGGTAGAAATGGATGTTTCTTTCCCCAAGACAACTGTGGCTGTGGCAGTTGACACGGCTCTCATTCCTGTAGAAACAGACTCTGCCACATCCCCTGACAGAATAGAAACAACTGCCGTTCTACAGCCATCTGAAATGATTACCGTTGGTACTGAGGCAACTGGTATGTCTGCCATGCCAGAGAAACTGGTCACCCTTCCTGGAACATCCACCATGTCTGAGACTCCTGCTGTGGACACGGTAACTCCCGATGTTTCTATTCATGGAATATTCAGCCTTGGGCCACCTTTTATTTACATTGATGAGGAGATGAAGAATGGTACACTCAATACTGCTGAAGTTCTTGTCCGAAGAACTGGTGGATTTGCTGGCAATGTCAGTATAACAGTTAAGACCTTTGGAGGAAGGTGTGCTGAGGAAGAACCAGATACATGGCCTTTTCCTGCTAACTATGGCATTTCCAACCTAACATGGGCAATTGAAGGAGAAGACTTTCAAGAACAAGCACTTATCCTTACATTTCTAGATGGAGAAAGAGAAAGAAAAGTTTCAGTTCAAATTTTGGATGATGATGAGCCTGAAGGACAGGAATTTTTCTATGTATTTCTCACAGATCCTCAAGGGGGAGCACAGATTGTGACGGGAACAGATGATAGTGGAATTGCAGCTTTTACCGTGGTCATTATAACAGGTATCTTTAAAGTGGTGGAGATGAAGATATATTTATGTGTGTGTTAAAAATTTAGAATAATAAGTCTATCTTGAATGTCACTGTAGGATAAGCACTGGACAGTGAACCACAAGGTTGGCAGTTCAAACCAACCAGGTGCTCCTCAGAAACCCTGTACAGTGTTGTTATGAGTTGGAATCGACTTGATGGCATGTAACAATAACAGCAACATCTTGAATGCATTCAAACAGAGTGAATTATTTGACTAACTCTTAGAAATTTTTTAAAGACATTGTTCTCTTCCTCTAGCACTGACCCATGATTTTGTATTGAGGTTCTAACTGGAATTTAATGGACTGTAAATTTCACTCAGCCCAGAGCTAAGTTGTTGTTATCATTAACTTCTCTCAAGTTGTTTCTAACTCATAGCGACCCTATCTAGGGTTTCTGAGGCTTTTAAATCTTTGAAGAAGCAGAAAGCTTTATCTTTCTCCCATGGAGTGGCTGGCGGGTTTGAACCATGGACATTGTGGTTTGTAGTTCTGCACTCCCAAGCTAAGTATGAATGTGTAAATTCATATTATCAAATATACAGAAAACCTTAAAAACATTCAAGTCCATTTATTCCTCTGGAAAATACTTAATTGTATAATTCAAACACTTGCTAGCTTGTCCTGTTTAAAAACCCCATTCTGAATTTCCAAACCACATGCAATAAAGTGAGAGATCTCATTGTTAAGGAATTCTTTGTATCCATGGTGAAATAGATTAAAATGATTTCCTTATTCTACTTTTGACCCAATACAGTTTATACATCTATTGTACTATTTTATTATAATATATGTAGGTATATATAAATTACACAGTTTAACAGTCAATTATTTTTAAAGTTCTTCATGCAAATTATCTTAAATTGTTCAGTCGATAATTTAAAAATTTCCTCTGAAATCATACACTGCCTCCTTAAGTGGTATAATACCTGCTCAGCTTGTCAATGGGTTATACCAGTTAAGGTACTGAAAGATCCTCTCATGGGTTTGAAATACTCTGCTTTTTTTATACAAGCATTTATGAGTTGTATACAGCATTTTAGAGTTTCAGATGATGCTGGCTATGGTTGATCAGTGTAGTAGAAAAAGCATTAAAAATTAGGGAACCCGTTTATTTGGCCCAGTTGTTGTTGCATTGTTGTTCTTAAGGGCTGTCAAGTCAGTCCTAACTCCTAGTGACCCTGTATATGGTTTCCGAGGAGTGGCTGGTGAGCTGAAACTGCTGATTTTTTT
>NW_006408854.1:1293505-1312896 GCF_000296735.1 Chrysochloris asiatica
TTCAAGTGGAGATTTCTCATCTCTGGAGATCTGGATGTGGTTCCGGTTTCTACCTATAGTTTTATGTATTACAAAGGCTCCACAGGAAGCCTCGTTCACTGGGTGTGCTGTAGCTCCATTTTAGGTATTCCAATCAGTCATAGGCAGAAGATGGACTTACAAGCCTTCCGGTGTGATGTTTCTGACTATTCCTTTCTCTCCCTCTCCAGTATCTACTCTATATTATAATGCTTCCAAAGTTCCTGTGGTGTGTTTCGCGGTGTCTCTGTGGCCCTCTCTGAGGCCCCGATTTCATCCCGCCGCTTGAACTCTAAACTGCTTATCTTGAGGTTCAAACTGACCTTGCAGTCCAGCATATTAGCCCATAGCGCCACAACCAGGAGACCTGCCATTAATTGGAAGACCTTGAAAAACATCTTCCAGTGTATATGCTTTATTTTCAGAAATAAATATTTTTGTAATCCATGTTTAAGACTTACTAGTTGTTAGAATTTTAATTTTATTTTGACAAAGCAAAATAAAATTAAAATTTTGAACATTTTTTATGCACTATTTATTAATTATACTATTTATTATTATACTATTATTAAATATACTATTTATATACTATTGTTGTTACTTTGTTGTTGTTAGACAAATCTGCATCAGAAGACCTTTTTAAAGTGTTAAAAAGCAAAGATGTCAATTTAGGACTATGATGTGTATGACCCAAGCCATGGTATTTTCAGTCACCTCATATGCATGTGAAAGTTGGACAGTGAATAAGGAAAACCTTAGAAGAATTGATGTATTTGAGTTATGAGGCTGATAAAGAATATTGAAAGTACCATGGACTGCCAGAACAAACAAATCTGACTTGAAGGAGTAACCTTTAGCACTGTCAATTAGTTATTAGTTATTCCTACCATTCTTGCTCTATAAGATAAGCATTGGACTGTGAACCACAAGATCAGCAGTTCAAGCCTAACAGCTGCTCTGTGAGAGAAAGATGAGCCTTTCTGGCCCTGAAAAAATGTGTAGTTTTGGAAATAATAGCTGACTGAATGGTATTTAAAAACAATAAAACAACAGCAATTCTTAGAGTTCATTTAAATAATATTTTAAATGTTCTTATAAAAGTTTATTGATTTTGATTCATATTGAATTATTGCAATCTACATATTTCCATTGAAATAGTTTCATCACCAAACATCTCCTCTCCCGTTTTATAACGTAGATCATTTATTATATTATTTGAGTATGACCATGATGGTGGTGGTGGTGGTGTGCCATGGAGTAGGTTCCGACTCTAATGACCCTGCGTAGGGTTTCTGAGCCTGTTAATCTTTATGGGAACAGAAACCCTCACCTTTCTCCCATAGAACGTAGTTTTGAACTGCTGACCTTGAGGTTAGCAGCCTGACTTGTAACCACTATGCTACCAGAGCTCCTTGAATATATCCATGCTGATAGTCAAACTATTTAGCAATTGTTTTACTTTAGTCACAGACCAAACAAGATGTGTGCTGGAGACTCCTTGCTGTATAAGCATTACTCCATTGGGTACGGGTACATGGGATTCTCTTTAGGCCTTTGTCAAGATAGTGGCAGAGAACTCTTTAGGGTCTCATGACAGCAGCTATGCATGCAGCAGAATGGAAGTACTTTTATATTTTATTAATATGACATGCCAGTGCTTATCCATAAATGAGCTGTGGGCTAAACTCACTAGGCAGAGATTCAGTCAGATGACCACTGTGAGTAGTCTCTAGACTAGATAATCTAATATTTATGTTCTCTTTATGAGAAATCTTCAAAAAATTCTTGGAAAAAAACAGAAGATAATGGAATTTTTTATGAATTTTATGAAGCCCCCTCATATAAAGTGAATTGTTCATATATGGCAAATGTTTGACTCTTCACCATGCCCAAGTCTTAACATAACATAATGTAATTTACCTAGTCATATCATCAGGCACATTTGCACTGTCTTAATATCCAAAGAGGAGTCTTGGTGGTACAGTAGGTAAGGGCTAATAAATGTCCATGGTTTGAATCTATCAGCCAGTCAACAGAAGAGCGATGCAACTGTCTGCTTCCATAAAGATTACAACCTTGGAAACCATAAGGGGCAGCTAAGCAACTCATAGGTTTGCTGTGAGTTGGAATCAATTTCATGGTTATGGGTCTGGGCTTTTTGCTTTTTTTTTTGAGGGGACGGATTTAATACCTGAGCTCTGGTAGCATAGTGGCTACAAATCGGACTGTGAACCGCAATGTCAGCAGTTCGAAACTACCAGCTCTTCCTTGGGAGAAAGCTCTGCTCCCGTAAAGATTTACAGCCTTGGAAACCCTGTGAAGGGTCGCTATGAGATGGAACCGACTCCATGGTACATAACAACCACAACTTTCTATTACTCTGCCTCTTACTATCCTCACCTGTATTACTTATTTTTTTCATGCCACAATAGTTCTATTTTAACTAGATCATTAATTTTACAGATTCTACTTAACTTTTTGTTGTTGTTAAGTCCTTTCTAGTCAGCTCCAACTTATAGCGACCCTATGCACAATAGAATGAAACACTGCCCGGTCCTGCGTCATCCTCACGTGCAAGTCTGTCTTGTTGGGGGGTCTTCCTCTTATTCACTGATCCTCCACTTTACTAAGCATGATTTATGTTCAAGGTCATATTTTGGCTCTTGTGAACTTGTTTTAATTTTCTTCAGATTCAATTTGAACTTGCATATGAACAGTCTGCCCTTGGCCTTGTTTTGGCTGATGATATGGAGCTTTTCAACCATCTCTTCCCACATATGTAGTCAATTAGATATCTGTGTCTTCCAACTGCTTAGGTTCATGGGTATAGTATTTTTGTTTTTTAAGTTTTTATTGTGAATTATGTGATAGTTTACATGGGAGAACACCAGCTTTACATTCAGCTTATAGTATTTCATTTCACTGCAATGATTACAATCCCCTCCATTCATCCTGCCCCCCCACCCCCACCCCCGGCGGGTATAGTAGTCTTTTATCTTATTTAACAGTTATTTGTAATGGATAACTCATTGGTCTTGCAAAACTCTATCATGCTATCTCCAGCATTGTTTCTATCGCCAAGGCCCTGTTTTCCAACTACAGGCTCTTCACCTTTGTTTCCAATCTTTGTATTGCAATCACCAATAATTATCAATACATCCTGACTGCTAGTTTGATCAGTTCAGACTTTGAGGAGTCAGCTCTTCCACTGTCCTATTTTGAGTACCTTCCAAACTAAGAGTCTCATCTTCCAAAAAAAGCTGTGCTGCTGATCATAATTCTTCAATGGCAAGTCCCTCAGAAGCTAGTCCATGGAAGCTCACTAAAACCTGTCCAACATGGGTGGCCCTAGTGAAATATTGGTTGGATAGCTTCTAATATCATTTGCTGTTGTTCTTAGGTGACAATGAGTTGGTACCGACTCATATGACCCTAAGTACAACAGAACAAAACACTGCCCAGTCCTGTGCCAACCTCATAATCTCTGCTACGCCTGAGCCCATCGCTGCCACCACTGTGCCAATCCATCTCATTGGGAGTCTTTCTGTTTTCTCCCATCCTCCACATGATATCCATCTCCAGTTATTGATCCCTCCTGATAATATGTCCAAAGTATAAGAGACGAAGTTTAGCCATGTTGGCTTCCAAGGAGTACTCTGGCTATATTTCTTCTAACACAGATTTGTCTGTTATTTTGACAGTTCACAACACAATAACTCAAATGCATCAATTCTTCTACAGTCTTCCTTAATCACTGTCCAACTTTTGCATGTATATGAGGTTATTGAAAATACTATGGCTTGGCCCAGGTGCACCTTAGTTCTCAAACTGTCATCTTTGTTGTTCAACACTTTAAAGAGATCTTGTGCAGCAGGTTTGCTTAATGCAATACATCATTTGATTTCTTGACTGCTGCTTCTGTGTAGTGTTGATGACTGATCCAAACAAAACAAAGTCTTTATCTACTTCAATTTTTTCTCTATTTATATGGATGTTGTTTATTGGTCCAGTGGTGAGGGTTTTTGTTTTTTTTTTTACATTGAGATGCAACGAGTGTACACTGAAGACTGATGTCTTTGATCTTTATCAATATTATAAGTCCTCTTCACTTTCAGCAAGCAATCTGCGTATCACAGATTGTTAATGAGTCTTCCTCTAATCCTGATGGCATGTTGTTTCTTCATATAATCCAGCTTTTTGAATTATTTTCCCAGCATGCAGATTGAATCAATATGGTGAATGAATAAAACCCTTCCACACACCTTTCCTAATTTTAAACCACTCGGTGTACCCTTGTTCTGTTTGAATAACTACCTCTCGGCCTATGTACAGGTTCCTCATGAGCACAAGTAAGTGTTCTGGAATACTCATACTTAGCAATGTTGTCCATAGCTTATCATGACCCACATAATCAAATGCCTTTGCACAGTAAATAAAGTACAGGTAAACATCTTTCTTGTATTCTCGGCTTTCAGTCAAGACCCATCTGATATCCCTCATTCCACATCCTCTTCTGATTCCTACTTGAACTTCTGGAAGTTCTCTGTCAATGTGTGCTTGCAGCTGTTTCTGTATTACCTTGAGTAAAACTTTACTCACATGGGATAGTAATGATACTGCCTGATGATTTCTATATTTTGTTGGGTCACCTCTCCTTAGAATGGGCACAAATACATATCTCTTCCAGTCAGTTGGCCAAATATAGTTGTCTTCCAAATTTCTTGGCATGGATGAGTGAGTGCCTCCAGTGCCGCCTCACTTCCTTGAATGATTTCAATTTATATTCCATCAATTCCCAGTGCCTTGTTCTTTGTCAGTGACTAAAATACACCTTGGAATTCTTCCTTCAGGATCATTAGCTCTTGATCACATGCTGCCTCTTGAAATGGTTGAACATCAACCATTTCCTTTTGGTACAGTGACTCTGTGTTTCCCTTCCATTTTCTTTTGATGCTGTCTGCAGCATTCTATAATTTTCTCATAGAATCCTCCAATACTGCAAGTTGAGATTTAATTTTTTTCTTCAGTTCCCTCAGCTTTAGGAATGTGAGCTTGTTCTTCCCTTTTGGTTTTCTAACTCCAGGTCTTTGCACATTTCATTATGATGTTTAACTTTGTCTTCTTGAGCTTATCTTTGAAATTTTCTGTTCATCTCTTGTACCTCCTCATTTCTTCCATTTGCTTTGGCATCTCTATGCTGGAGAGCAAGTCTCTTCTGACATCCTTATTGGTTTTTTTCCTTTTATCTTTTCTTTTTAATGACCTGTTGCTTTCTTCCTGTAGGATGTTCTTGATGTCATCCCATAACTCTTCTGGTCTTTAGTGTTGAATGCATCAAATCTGTTCTTCATATGATCTCTAAATTCAGGTGGGATACAGTCACGGTCATATGTTGGCTCTCATGGACTTGTTTTCATTTTCTTCAGCTTCAACCTGAATTTGCTTATGAGCAATTGATGGTCTGTTCCACAGTCTGCTGCTGACCATGTTTTGGCTGATTATATGGAATTTATCTACCTTTTCTTTCCATAGATGTAGTCAATTTAATTTCTGTGTATTCCATATGGTAAGATCTATGTGTACAGTCCTCTTTTATGTTGTTTAAAAAAGATATTTGCAATGAACAAATCATTGGTCTTGTAAAATTCTATCATGTGATCTCCAGCATCATTTCTATCATCATGGCCATATTTTCCAACCTCCGATCCTTCCTCTTTGACTCCAACCTTTGCAATCCAACCACCAGTAATTATCAATACATCTTGGTGGTATGTTTGATCAATTCCAAACTCAAGAGGTTGGTAGAATTCTTCAAGTTCATCATCACTAACTTTAGTGGTTGGTACCTAAATTTGAATAATAGTGATATTAACTGGTCTTCCTTGTAGGCATATGGGTCTTATCCTATCACAGACAGTGTTGTACTTCATGACTGGTCTTGATATGTTCTTTTTGATGATTAATGCGACACCATTCCTTTTCAATTTGTCACTATAGGCATAGTAAACCATGCGATTCTCAGATTCAAAATCTCCAATACCAGTCAATTTCAGCTTACTAATACCTAGGATATCAAAGTCTATGCATTCCTTTTCATTTTTGACAGTTTCCGATTTTCCTAGATTCATACTTTATACATTCCATGTTCTGACTATTAAAAAATGTTTGCAGCTGTTTCTCTTTATTTTGAGATGTGCACCATCAACAAATGAAGGTCCTGAGGTGTTTACTCCAGTCGCTACATCACAGTCAACTCTACTTCGAGGAGGCAGCTCTTCCCCCGTTACATTTTTAGTGTCTTCCGACCTAAAGGTCTCGTCATTCCAGCACTATATCTGACAATATTCTGATGCTCTTCAGCATGTTTCAACATTAAGTCATATGGTGCTGACAATGTTCCACTGCTATTCATAAGATTTTCAGTGATTATTCAGAAGTAGATTGTCTCTAGTCTGTCTTCTTCTAGAAGCTCTTCTGAAGCCTATCCACTATGGGTGAGCTTACTGGTATTTAAAATACCTGTGGCATAGCTTCCAGAATCACAGCAGCATACAAGCCACAACAGTATGACAAACTGACTGACGAGTGGTGGTCTAACATCATAGAAATATGCAGACTACTTCAGTACAATGAACTGACAGAGGAGTGGTGGAATCTACTTGTAGAGTCCAAATTTCCTTTATGATGACTAGAAAACAATTGAATTGCTGCCGAAAAGAAAGAGTTGACACTGTTTCTAATACAGTGCTAATAAGTGTTCACATTGATTAATAGATGAGGATGAGAGTAGGCTACCTGGTTAAGACAAAACCTATGTGAGACATTAGCATAAATGTGCTTCTTCATATGCATTTCCCTAATTAACTGGTTCCATCCACATTGAAGGAGCTCTGGTAGCGTAGTGGTTATGAATCGGGCTGTGAACCTCAGGGTCAGCAGTTTGAAACTACCAGCTGTTCCGCAGGAGAAAGATGAGGCTTTCTGCTCCCATAAAGATTTTATAGCCTCGGAAACCCTGTACAGGGTCACTATGAGTAGGAACCAACTCCACGGCACATAACAACAACAACATCATCCACATTGACTCAAACTTTAGAGTAGATCCATGACTGTTGACTGCTGTAGTTTTTGTTATGTGCCATCAAGTTATGACTTATGTAATCCTTTGGAGGATTTCCAAGCAGCAGTAGTTGATTTTGAACCGCTGACCTATGGTTCAAACTAATCTTATGGTCCAGTGTTTATCTTACAGCACGACACAAGGACTAGCTGTCCTCTATTGAAACAGTTGTATGATGGTCTCTCTCTTAGCTTCAGAAGTTCTTTCCCCTGGGAACTTCAGAAGTCACATATCAGGGTAGTGATAAGAGTAAGTTTTGTGGGTAATTCCTTTAGGGTAACTCATTCATTTTTTAGGTCATGGTGTCTGTAATCTCCAGTGTTCCTCAGAGGAGTTGTTGAGATTCAAGATACTTAGGAGCTTCTTAATAGTTCTACTGTATTTCTCTGGCACAAATGACCTAATGTATACCTTAAGCAGTCTTTTTTTTTTGAGTGTGATTTTTTTTTTTTAATGCTTTATTGTGAATTATATGATAGTTTACATGGGAGAACTTTAGTTTTACATTCATTCCATCATATATCATCTCACTGCCATGGTTCCAATCCCCTCCATGCATCCTCAACCACCCAAAGGGTATATCCCAGAAACCCGCTCCCTATACTTCCTCCTCCTCCCCCCAGTTTTCAACACACAGTCCCTTTCCCTCTCTGGGTCCAAAATCCCCAGTCGCTTCATCACTCCACATCATCATCTCTGTCTCTATCTCAGGCATCTCTGTTTCTCTGGGTAGGGTCCCGCTCTTGGCTCTTCTCCGTTGATGGTCCCAGAGGCCTCCGCTCCTATCCTGGAGAATCAATCACTCCCTTCCTTGTTACAAAACTTCTACCTTTGCATTTCCAACCCTCATAATCCGTAATGATAAGCATTATTCACTACAGTATCATGAGTTACCCATCTGTATCTCCTTTCATCAGCTCCACCCAGACAGATTGAATAGTACCTTCTGGAGATTCTGCCTTCTGCCATGCTCCCTAGTACCAGGTTCCCTCTTGAAAGCTTGTAAGCCAGTCACTTCTTGCCTTTGTAGTCCCCCCCTCCCTATTTGAGTATCCAATGTCCAAGCTGCCCTTCTCCGTCCACTCTGTGTGTGAGGGTATGTGTGAATGTTTCTTGCTGTGAGGATTTGTTCCCTCCTTAAGCAGTCTTTTGATCAACTGTCTTGTAGATAGGTATTTTAACTATATGGGGTTCATTTATTCAATAAAGATTTACTAAATACCTACAATAAATTGAGCACTATTTGTGAGTAAAGCAGTGAACAGCATAGTTTCTGCTCTAGTGGAACTTATATTCTATGGGGAAATACAGACTATAAAGACAGAAGCATGTACATAATGTCAAGTAAGCAAATATAATATGTCATCAGAGAAAATGACTCTGTGTATTGGGTGGGGAGTAGGATTTGATGTTTTATTTCTTCTAGTCTCAGGGTGTTAAAACCAACACCATCAGATTGACTATGATATATGTTAAGGAATAAAATCAAGCTTCATAGGGTTTCCTTGGCTGTAATGTTTTTGGAAGCAGATCATCAAGATTTTCTTCTGAGGTTGTAACAGAGTGGGTTTCAACCACCAATCTTTTGGTTAGTAGCAGAAAGCAAACTTTTTTCCCTTGTTGGAGGCCTTCTTACAGTGTTTGCTGTTTTTGTTAAGTGCCATCAAGTTGGTTCTGACTCATAACAACCCTGTATAGGGTATTCAAGGATTCGCTCTGGGTTTGAACCTTATGCTTATCCTACAGCACAACTAGTTTATTTTTATTAGAAATCTTTAAAATGTGTAGCTTCTCTCTCCATTTTTTTTTTTTTTCCTTTACACCATCTTTTCTTCCCTTTACACCATTTGAACTGGAGGGGTTAGTGAAACCTTGGAGATTTTTACCTTCTTAAATATGTTACTATTTTTAAGTGCTGTTGAGTGGGTTGCAACTCACAGTGACCCTGTATAGAATTTCCAAGGAGTGAGAGGTGGTTTCAAACAGCCAATCTTGTGGTTAATTGTCCATTGCTTATCCTACAGTGCCACAGCAGGACTTTTCCAATCTAACCCCCCATTATTTCCATTAAGGGAGTGATCTTCAGAATGGCATTTTAGGATTCAATGAGGAGTCCCAAGGTGGACTAAAACTGGGTGAAGAAGCTGATAAGAGAAGACTGAATCTTACTGTCATAAGGCAGCCAAACAGGTATGTGTACACACACCGGACATATATATTTGTTGTTGTTGTTAAATGCTATTAAGTTGCTTCTGAGTATTAGTAACCATGTATCGGGTTTCCAAGGAGTGGCTGCTGGGTTTGAACCACTAACCTTGTATATGTTGTTGTTGTTAAGTGCTGTCAAGTCAGTTCTGACTAATAGCAACCCTGTATAGGGTTTCTGAGGAGCAGCTGGTGAGCTTGAGCTGCCTCTCTTGGGCTCAAATCAACATTGTAGTCCAGCGCATTAACCCACAGCGTCACACCAGGACCTTCTATATAGCAGTCCAATATATGTCAATGGTATACCATTCTTTGTGTCCTCTCAGCTCCTAAGTAGAAATCGTAATGTGATAGAGGCAGTATGAAAAGTTGCCAGAAGAAGGTATAGTAGAATTCCATATATTAGGGATCCAGTACTTTAGTTCTTAAATTGTGATTTGACACACTTGATTTATGATAATGACTTAGGGTCATCTTAAGCATGTTGTACTTCATAAAGTACCATACAAATGTCTGATGCATTGTGATGTAGATTATCATATCATTGTATTTACTATAGTTCGCATACGTAAAAACCATTTTACTGTGAGCTTGAAATACCAAAATTTTGTTTGTAATTTAATATTTTATAGTACAGGTACCCCTCACTTTATTGCATTTTGCTTTATTACACTTCACAGCTATTGTGTTTAAAATTTTTTTTGCAAATTGATGGTTTATGGCAGTCATGTGTTAAGCAAGTCTATTGGCATTGTTTTTCCAACAGCATGTGCTCACTCATGCTTCTGTTACATTTTGTTAATTCTCACAATATTTCACACTTTTTCATAATGCTATTGCATACTTAATAGACTACAGTATAGTGTAAATATAAATTTTATATACACAGTGAAACAAAAAAAATTTCATGTGATTTGCTTTATTACAATATCTATTTCATTGCAGTGCTTTGAAACCAAACCCACAATATCTCCGAGGTGTGCCTCTACCTGTCTTCTGATAGCTCATCACATACATGTACTAACATGTCATACCAGCACATATAGTTATTACCATTCCATTTTAGACCTAAATATTCTAATACAGGTTCTCTTTTGCCTTTTTTCCTTTGCAATAGCAATCATTTTTAGTAGTGGTGATTTCTTTTAGAAGAATTCTTGTTAAGAGGTGCCAAACATTTCATAGAAAACAAAGGCTCTAAATTTGTTCTGAAAATGTTTAATGCAGTGTAGGCAGGAAATACACATTATTCACTTTTACATACACATTAGTTTAGTAAGTACTCATTCACTATCTAATAGTGTAAGGTCAAAATATGCCACAAAAATGCCTTAATTTGCTTAGCTGTAATGAGAAGAATTATTATTATTGGTAAGGTAAGTGTTATAGTTTTTTTAAAAAAAACTTTTTATTGTTAATTGGATGAAGGCTCACTGAGCAGATTATCAGTTTTACATTCAACAATTCATACAAGGTTTTTCATGTTATTGATTGTAATCACCTTAATGTAACATCACTTATTCCACTTTCTCCCTGTGTTTCCTATTTGCATACCTCCTTGTTTGCTAATCTTTCTGAAAAGAAGTACAATTTGTTACAGTGAAAACACAATATATTACTGAATTTTTATGGGTTTCCTTTGCATATAGGGCCTTTGAAGATGTCAAGGTCTTTTGGCGAGCCTCATTTAATAAAAGTGCTTCAGTGCTCCAGAAAAATGGTGTAAATCTGATTGATGAACTTCTATCTATATCAGGGACTACAGCCTGTGTAAAGGGTCAAACAAAATGCTTCATCACCATTGAGCTCAAACCAGAGAAGGTAAAAAACGATAACATACAATATTGTCAACTTCTAATTATATTCAATTAGATTCCTTTAAATTAGTCCTTTTACAACTAATTCACTGAAACTCACATGCTGTTTATGTGGAGATTGTTTGTATCTTGTCTTGCTATAATTTCTTTTCTGGACAATAGGCCTCGGACTAAGAATTTACTGCATTATAGAGCTTAAAATACACCTGCCAGTCTTCTCCTAGTTTTGTTTCTTGTTATTTCCCAGATTCTGCATGATCCAGATGTTCATTGTATGAATGATTCTTAGAGTCATCTTCAGTCAGATTAGTTTATCTTTGATTGCTGGAGTGCATAGATTTTTGCCTCTTTAATATCCATAAATTACAAAATTTTTACATTGCCTACTTATATATAGGAAGTATGGTAGCTCCATACTATAAGTATTGGACTGCAAACCACAAGGTCTGCGGTTCGAGCCCATCAACCATTCCATGGGAGAAAGATGAGTTTTTCTGCTCCTGTGAAGATTTAAAAGCCTCGGAAACCATATATGGAAGTTCAAATTCTGATCTCCAAAAAGGCACAGAGAAAATTCATGGTAGGCCTTGTATAAATCTCTATTGGTACACATCGAATATAGCACCCAGGAGAAAAATATTCCCCCTTCTCTCCATGGCATCTGTACTATTCAAATGGGACTGATTACTGATATCCTAACAGAGCATTAAGCTGGTTAGTAATCCAGTGTGACCTTATTTATTTATTTAAATAAATGACTTATTATTATTTTAATGCCCAGGGGGCATTATGTTTTTTGTCTGTAGCTTAAATTATTAAACTCAAATATTTAATATGAACACTGACTACAATATCATGAATATACAAAAAAAGTATCAGTTGTTCTTTGTACATGCTGAGCACTTCAAATAATAACACATATACAAATACAATTATTTCAAGCATGTGACTATACTCAAGCCTATTGTAAAACAGCAACCTTATAGGTTTAATCATTATTTTTAATTATTTCTGTACTTGTTCTTTCACCTTCAGAGTTTACTGTAGTGGTTACATTAATCTTTTCCTAAGGTTATAGAAATACACATGTTTTCTTACCTTCCTGGAATTGGAATGCTTTTTCTAGTTTCCCCCCCTTCCCCTCATCTCCTCCAAATAAGCACATAAAAACAAAGTACTTAGATCACTTGGGATTATATGCCCTAGTTAACAGCACTTCATTCTTTGCTGGGATTAAGGGTTCTGCTTCTTCTCCCAAGCTGTTTTAAAGAACTGCTGGTTATCTAGTTAGAATGCATTTTATGACTGAACTTCACTTGTTAGATCAATATGATTTTTTAGCTTTGATACCATATGTTTTCCCTAGAATAATTTGTACTTTAAATTTTGCAGTGCTAGTTTTAGTTTACTCACTGTCCTATCATTATTGGACGTTGGGCTGGCCTATTAAGGTCATTGGGAATACAATACGCCCCCTTTATTGTTGTTGTTGTTGTTAAGTGCCGTCGAGTCGATCCCGACCCATAGCGACCCTGTATAGGGTTTCCAAGGAGCAACTGGTGAGCTTGAACCACCGACCTTGCAGTTCAAACGGCTTTGCAGTCTGGCACATTAACCCACAGCGCCACATCTTCTTATATTTGAAAGGGCAAACTAGAGCTTCATCTCCCACAATATCCCGTCTGTGCCCTTAGTGTACCTCTCTCATCCATCTGTTCCATCACATTGCAACAGATAGACAATTGAACTGGCTTTTAGTTTGTGTGGGAGAACCAGCACTCTTTCTCTGCTGGACTTGCTTTCTACTTCAATTATATGTATTACATAGGTATTAATCATTTATTCTTTTTCTTTCTTTTCCCAAGAATATTTGTCTCATTAACAATTCTTTGTATTAATTACTTACCACTCAACACAGAAAGACAAAAATGTTTGCCCTTGCCTAAAAATGAACACATGCTTAATAAAAGATATGTTAACTTTACTACATGTTAATGGTAATAAGATATTGAATACACCCTTTTATGTTCACACTTACTTTGCATAATAACTACATTTTTTGCATTAACGTAACTTCTTTCCTTAAGTTTTATTATAAACTCAAATCCAACTAATAACTTTAGTTTGGGTACTCAATTAGTCATGTCGTCACCAAGGAAGGTCCCATAATACTGCTTTAAAAATATTTGAAAGCAATTTTACTTTGTAGTAATAATTTATGTTCCATAACCATCCTGATTTTCATTTGGAATAGGATTTTTGGTAAATTAGAATATTGAACAGATCTCACTAGATTTAAAATATCCATTTCATAAAATAGAACTTAACCTTATAATTGTAAAAAAAGTCTTTGACATCAAGGTCAATTCATTCCTATATGACTATTTGGATAAATGCCTTTATTAGTTTTAGTCAAATTTGATTCTTTTAGAGTGAGACTCTTTGTATTTAGCAATAAAAATTGTTTTCACAGAGTGGAAATTCCCCGTTGACAACAGCAACAAGATAAAATAGCTAACCATATTGAAATATTGTCAAGTTGTACTTTAATGCTGTCATCTTGGAGAGCTTCTGACCTAACTAGAGAAGTGACAGCTGGCAGTTAAACATGAAATGGGTTCTCATGAGGTTTCCAATCAGTCTTAACAGTCTAGAGAGGTTCAGATTAGCTTAGTGAGTCTTGGTTTCCCAATATACTTCAGACGTATTGCTTGAATAGAGTATTTCTCTGTAAGATTGGAAGATTCCTTTTGTCTCTAGTCTAATTATGTGTTGACATCATCTGTATGCTGTTCATTTTTAGGTAGTTCTTTGCTGAGATTATAACATATTCTTTTTATTGTAAGTGATTGTAAGTAATGTTCTAATCATCATCACAATGAGAAGGAATACTTTACTGGGAAATAAAGAATGAAAAGATTTTCTGTTGGAACCGTATTGTACTAAAATCCATTGTTAAAAGAAACTCTGTAAATTCAAGTTCACTTAGCCATTAAGGAACAATAGCTCTTAGATTTTAGTTTATTGTATTTGCTAAATTTGGCTTCTCAAAAGTGAGAACATTATTGCTGTTGTTGTTAAGTTCTTAGGTGCCATCGAGTTGGTACCAACCTATAGTGACCTTATGCACAGAAGAATGAAACACTGCCCGATCCTGGGCCAACCTCATTATTGTTGCCACGCTTGAGTCCATTGATGCTGCCACCTGGCCAAGACATTTCATTGGGGGTCTTCCTCTTTTCCTCTGATCCTCCACCTTACCAAGCATGATATCCTTCTCCAATGACTGCTCCCTCCTGACAGTGTGTCCAAAGTATGAGAGATGAAGTTTGGTCATCTTGGCCTCTAAGGAGCACTCTGGCTGCACTTCTTCCAAAACAGATCTATTGGTTCTTTTGGCAGCCCATGGCACTTTCAATATTCTCCTCCAACACCATAACTCAAAAACATCAATTCTTCTACGATCTACCTTATTCACTGTCCAGCTTTCGCATGCATATGAGGTTATTGAAAATACCATGGCTTGGGTCAGGTGCACCTTAGTCCTTAAGCTGACATCTTTGCTCTTCAACACTTTAAAAAGGTCTTGTGCAGCAGATTTGCTTAATGCAGTACGTCATTATAGTTATCCTCACATTTCAATATTTACTGACAATTGATCGAATGATTTGTGCTATACGAATGCTAATCACATTTCTTTAGACAACAGGAGGAGATTAAAGTTTATTTACCATGTGATTAAGACAAAACTTATTCTTGAATAATTCTAAGAATGCTGCAGAGACAGTGTTTGACATTCTCTGGCTTCACATGAGGAAAGGAGAATCAAATTCCACATCAGCCCCAGGCCAATTCCTATGAAGAGGAGGTCAGACATGACCCTACCCTCCACCCTTCTTTATTTTATTCTGACACCAACCATTCCTCCATGACACTCCACATCTCTGCTGGATTCAATAATCTGTTACAATGAATAATCTGTTACAATTCAATAATCTGTTACATGATGATAGGGTTTATTAGTGAGGTTAATGGACTCCTGGTGTGGTGCTGTATAGTCAGCACTGGACTGCAAACCTCAAGGTCCATAGTTCAAACCCACCAGCTGCTCCTTGAAAACCCTACACAGGATCTCTATGAGTTGGAACTGCCTCAACAGTACTTATCAACAGCAATAGCAACAACAAGGGAAGTTAATGGTATAATTCAGGATCAGAAGCAACTCAGGATACCACAGTTCTCTGGTGAGAAGCATATCTTTTCAGTCACGCTATAGGCACACCTCTTTCTGGTCCACAGCCACCCACTTGGCCTCTAACTCTTCAGGTAAGTGTTTCAAGCTCCTTTAGTGCTACTGATAAATGCCCAATGGGCATTTGATTCTGCAAACTAGCCCCTTGCCTGATGGCACTCAGCTTTATTTAGTTCATGGGCCAGGAAACTTGCTGCTCTGCCTCTCTTTGCCACTGCCTCTGCCATTACTTCTCTGCTCAGGGATCTCACACTCTGTTTGTGGCTCATCTTTCTTGATGGCCCTGGGATCATCTGTTTCTGCTTCTGAGATGGCTTATTTTAAGCCTGGTGGGATGGCAAAACTAACCAATCCCTGATTTAGAGTCCTGCACACTCTATTTTTTGGTCCCACCCAAATATTTGGTGGGAGTTACAAAGACTGTAAATATAAGTAAATTCATTGTACCACAGTAATACTAAAGGATTTGTTATATTGTTTAATAATGATTATCATTAAAATGCAGTCCTGGTGTGGTGCTACAGGATAATTCCCTGGACTGCAAGGTCAGTTTGAACCACAAGGTGGGCAGTTCAACCCACCAGCTGCTCCTTGAAAATCCTATACAGGGTTGCCATGACTCAGGATGTAAAAACAACAGCATCATTAAAATAATCACAAAACAAATGATGGATAAGGTTTTTGCTGATAGAGATGATGATGATGCATTTTTAAAAAAATTAGGGTATGAAAGAGACTGTTGAAAAATGCATCAATTTAGCTTCTTTGGATTATGCCAGGAGACTAACAATACTGCAGACCCTTTTGGATTTTTGTATATGAATAAATTATTAATAAAAACCAGTGATTAACAATATGTTTTAATATTGAATTCAGGCTTTAGGGAAAAATATTATTAAGATTGTGGTGAAGGAACCAAAGCAATACATGAGCAAACTATAATCAGAGATTAGATTTACATTTATTTGGTACTTAATTTTGAGAAATCTAGAAAAATACATAAGATTATCTATCATCATCAGACTTTTGTAATATTTATTCTACACCCATTAAAATATAAGAAATAAAATGATACTTAACAAAATTGAAGCTTCTCCCCTGTCCCCTCCAACTAACAATATGTTTCTCCACCATGCCAACCCTCTCTGACCCCATTCCAAACCCTCTACCCATGAGCCTGCTATCATGATGTTTTAAAAAAATATATATATATATGTTAATTAACAATATATGGCATTTCTAACTACATTTATGGTTTCATACTGTCCATGGCAGTATGCAACTTGATTGTCTCATTCACATCATGTTTTTGAAACTCACTTATGTTCGGAAATATTGAACTAGTTCATTCCTTTTTAACTACTAACTAGTATTTCTTTATATGAACATCCTATATTTTACTTATCTTTGTTCATATAGGCTGTCTCTGATGTTGATTTTCTAGTAAGACTCTTACCCAGAGAAATTAATGTGCTTCTTCGGGAGAGAATGAAAACATAAATCCCATGGTAATCTAACATAAAGATTTAAGTTTATAATTTTAATTTATGTGTTTATAATGTGTATTTATTTCTATAATTATATATATGAGTGATGATTTATTAATATCAGTATTACCAAATCATAGAAATATATTCATGATAGTCCTTTTTCATTCTTCCTTCCCTTTTCTCATTGTTAGATACCTCAAACTGAAATGTATTTTTTTGTGGAAATCTATGAAGTAACAACTGGAGCAGCAATAAATAACAGTGCCAGATTTGCTCAGATTAAATTCTTACAGGATGATGAACCTCAGAGCCTCGTATATTTTTCTGTGGGTTCTCGGCTTGCAGTGGCTCATAAGAAGTCCACTTTCATCAGTTTGCAGGTGGCCAGAGAATCTCTGCCAACACCAATGATATCTGTTAACTATAGTACCCAGGTAAGCATGGAAAATATATTAATGCATGTTCAGGTTTTCTCATTTAACTATAGTAAGTGTCATGAAACAGATTAATTGATACACTGTTTTCTGACAACAGTTCTGTAATTCACAGTATATTGATTCATATTAAGTTTATTCTTTGAACAGTTCAATTCTTCCTTTATTGATGACACTTAAATCATGTGTTGAACTGATAAATTTTATAATTTTCTTGGACACAGTTTATTATACAATACAATCTGTCTCATATAAATTTGTTGTAGAAAATTTCTAGAGAGCTCAAAGTACTTTAATATTGTTATTGTTTAAGTCCCAAAACAAAAATAAAGGTCTTATGGCCTATATTTAAGCTAGGTAAAAATTTACTTCTTCACAAATTCAGAAACTTGGTGATAGGCATGTTTCTTCAAAGCTTTGAATTCATGAGTTTCATTGCTAGTTTTGATCACAATCCACCCAACTAGGTGATTGCAACAGAAAGAGAGGGAGCTGGTGAGCACCCAGCGACCCAGTACAGCAATGCTACATGATGTTAAATGACCAGATTCTGAACTTGATCCAAATAATACCCAAACATCTTGATAGCAGTATTTTTAAATGTTTATTTTAGTTTGCCTGCCTTATTACTCTTTTTTTTTCTTTAAATCACACAACGCTAGGAAACCCATAGTCTGCAAACCTCCATCTGGTGATAACTGCTATTTCCCCTCATATTATTTACTAGGGCTACCATCACTAAGGAGTCCTGGTGTGGCATTGTGGGTAAATGCGCCAGACTGCAAAGCCATTTGAACTGCAAGGTCAGAGGTTAAAGCTCATCACTGCTCCTTGGAAACCCTATACAGGGTCGTTATAGGTTGGAAACGACTCGACGGCACTTAACAACAATAATAACTAAAGGAGCTCTGGTAGCATAGTGGTTACGAATTGGGCTGCTAATCTCAAGGTCAGCAGCTTGAAACTACCAGCTGTTCCATGTGAGAAAGATGAGGCTTTCTGCTCCCATAAAGATTTACAGCCTCAGAAACTTTTACAGGGTCGCTATGAGTCGGAACCGACTGCACGGCACATAACAACAACAACAACAACCATAACAAAGTATCACAAACTGAGTGGCTTAAAAATGGTAAAAAATTATTGTCTCACCGATTTGGAATCTGTAAGTCCAAAATCACAGTGTCTGCCATGTTGACTCCTTCTGGAATCTGTGAAGGAGAATTTGTTCCCTTGCTCTCTTCTAACTTCTGATGTTAGCCAGTGATCCTTGGTGTTCCTTGGCCTGTATCTGCAAAGTAACTACACTTTTGCATTTTGTCTTCACACGGTCATCTTCCATCTGTGCATCTTTCAGTATGTTTCTCCCCCTCTTTTATAAAGATATTAATCATATTGGATTAAGATCTACCTAGTCCAGTTGATCAAACATGCAATCAAAATGTACTGAGCATTACTGGTGATTGGAATGCAAATGTTGGGAACAAAGAGGAAGGATCAGTAGTTGGTAAATATGTCCTTGGTGCTAGAAATGATGTTGGAGATTGCATGACAGAGCTTTGCAAAATCAATGGTTTGTTCATTTCAAATACCTTCTTTAGACAGCATATAGACGATTATACACATGGATCTCACCAGACGGAATATACAGAAATCAAACTGACTACATCTGTGACAAGAGACAATGGAAAAGCTCAATATAAGCACTGAAAACAAGGCCAGGGGCAGATTGTGAAACAGACTATCAATTGCTCATATGCGATTCAAACTGAAGCTGAAGAAAATGAAAACAAGTCCACAAGAGTCAAAATATGGCCTTGAATATATCCAACCTGATATAAAGATCATCTGATGAACAGATTTGATACATTAAACATTAAAGACTGAAGACCAAAAGAGTTGTGGGATGACATCAAGAACATCACAGGAAAAAGGCAAAAATTCATTGAGAAGAAAAGAATGAAGCAAAAGATCAAAATGGATGTCATAAGAGACACTGAAACTTGCTCTCCAGTGTGTTGGTGGTGATGGTGTTATGCTGTGGAGTCGGTTCTGACT
>NW_006408854.1:1314341-1343491 GCF_000296735.1 Chrysochloris asiatica
CAATAACCTCATATGCATGTGAAAGCTGGACAGTGAATAGGGAAGATCGTAGAAGAATTGATGCCTTTGAGTTGTGGTGTTGGAGGAGAATACCGAAAGTGCCATGGACTGTCAAAAGAACCAACAGATCTGTGTTGGAAGAAGTGCAGCCAGAGTGCTCCTTGGAGGCCATGATGGCCAAACTTTATCTCTTATTCTTCAGACATGTTGTCAGGAGGGACCTATTGCTGGAGAAAGATACCGTGTTTGGTGAGGTTGAGGGTCAGAGAAGAATAGGAAGACCCCCAGCAAGATGGATTGGCAAAGTGGCAGCATCAATGGGCTCGAGCGTGGCAACCATTGTCAGGTTGTCCCAGGGCTGGGTAGTGTTTCATTCTGTTGTTCATAGGGTTGCTATGAGTCAATACTGAATGACACTTAACAACAACAGCAACAGCTGTCTTACAGGACTCCTGGTGTGCTGTAGGATCAGCACTGGACTGCAAACCACAAGGTCAGTAGTTCAAACCCACCAGCTGCTCCTTGGAAACCCGATATAGGCTTGCTATGAATCTGAAATGACTCAATGACACTCAGCAACAACAACTCCTGTATGACTGCTTGTTAATTGATAAAATCTCCAAAGACCCTATTTCTAAACAAGGTCACATTCATAAGTATTGGGGGTTAGGGTTTCAAGATATCTTTAGGGAGAGACAATTCAATCCAGAACACCACTAACCCTGGTGACTCTTAGGCCTCAGTGGTAGAGTTTTGTTATAAAGTCCCATTTATTCTGTGCTTGGTTATGTAACTCATAGGGAGTGGTTAAAAGAAGTAGAAAATTTTGTGCATAAAATATTATATATGAAGGAGCTCTTCCTAAAGGTATATATGAAGTAGCTGTGGTATATATATGAAGGAACTCTGGTAGCGTAGTAGTTATGAACTGGGCTACTAATCTCACGTTCAGCAGTTTGAAACTACCAGCTGTTCCACGGGAGAAAGATGAGGCTTTCTGCTCCCGTAAAGATTTACAATCTTGGAAACCCTGTACAAGGTCTCTATGAGTCGGAACCGACTCTATGGCACATAGCCACCCCCATATATATATGAAAAATATGCTGTTGTTGTCTTGGAAGCTTTTCAGGTTGAGAAAAGCTTGTCTTTATGACTAGAATTCACAGCCTAGTAATGAACAGACAAACGCTCTATGACATACCCATTGCTGTTGAGTCAATTCTAACTCATAGCAAGCCTATAGGACAGACAAGAATTGGCCCCTGGAATTTCCAAGACTGTAACTGTTCATGGAAGCAATCGGAAACATCTTTTTCCCTCAGAGTGACGGGTGAGTTCAAGCCTCTGACCTTTTGGCTATCAGCGAATGCTTGATCACTGTCCCATCAGGGCTTGTGCTTGTTATTATATGTTGTTGTTAAGTGCCACCAAATCAATTCCAACTCATAGCGACCCTGTATAAGGTTTCTGAGGGTTGACTGGTGGGTTTGAACTTCTGACCTTGTGGTTCAAACAGACCTTGAGGTCCAGTGCTTATCCTATAGCACCACACCAAGACTCCTCTTATTATATAAAACCTTAGAAATATACTTAATTCTAAATAGCCTTGAGGTGGTATGAATGTAGCGTGAAGTAGCTTGATTCATAGTGGGAAGATATTAGTATTTTTGTTTTGAATGTTTTAGATAGCAAGATAAATGAGTAACAGAGAAAAAAAAAGGTGCTTCTTGTTTCCTTTTCTCCCATGAAATATATATCATCATGTGCCCACTATTTTGAAGAGTGAAAAAAGAGAAATTGGAGAAGAAGAAAACACGATAAAGAGATTTGAAGCACATTTTCAGATGGTTCATACACTCAGATAAAGGGGAATTGAAATTGCCCCCAAAATCTGAATGCCAGTATTTCTATCATATTCACTAATATTTTTTCTATGTTATTACAAAGTAATTTCTTGCAAAGTAATGCTGTCACTAGGATACAACTCATAAAGGACACTTATTTATGAAGACTATATTTTCATGCATACCCACTTGTCATTTTACCCTGCAGCTATGGTCTTAGCAAAGAGTATTAATGGCAGAGCCTTTATAGCAAAAAACATTTTGACACTTTCTCTGGGCCCCAAGTTTCATTCTTTTCTTAACAGCTGAGCAATGCATTTAAAATATGTTTTAATATTTTATCCAACAGTTAGTCATTTCAATTAGAGCATTGTTCAGGCTATTTAGTCTGCTATAGATATTACATTCATTCTGCTTTAAATCCCTTCAGTGAGGCCTTTTATTCCTCTATTGCACCCAGAATGTTCTTGAAAAGCCCTGCTCTTCACTGATCTTCTGTTTCTGACACAATTAATTACTTCCTGTTTCATGAATTATACAAATCTTCTCTGGGCTTCTGGAATACCACACTTACCTGCTTTTTCTCTTACCTTTCTGGCAACTCCTTTCTGTCACCTTTGTTGTCTATGTTGAGATCCAGTAAATGTTAAGATCCAGCAAGATTTACTCTTTATGCTAAATCATCTGGATTTATTCCTTAAATTTAATCTGTCAACTGATGCCTTCCAAAGTTTCAAGTCTTACCTTTTCTCTTCCCCAATCCAGAGGCATATATTTTTAGTACTACCACTTTACACTTTAACTTGAATGTCTAAAAGGCACCTCAAGTTTAATACGTGCAGACATACCTCACTATAGTGTGATTCCCTTTATTGCTCTTCACAGCAATTGTGTTTATTATAAATTGAAGGTTTGTGGCAAGCCTGCATTGAGCAAATCTACTGACATCATTTTCCCAACAGTATATACTCTTTTCATGTTTCTGTATTGCATTTTAATTTCATAACATTTCACATGTTTTTTTTTCATAATGCTATTGCACATTTAATAGACTACAGTGCAGTGTAAGCATAACTTTTGTATGTGCTGAGAAACAAAAAAAATCCAGTTGGCTCACTTTTTTTTGCATTATTTGCTTTTTGTGATGGTCTGGAACTGAACCCACATTATCTGCAAGGTTTTGTTGTTAAGGGCTGTTGAGTCAATTCAAAGTGATAACAATACTGTATACAGTTTCTGAAGATTAGCTGGTGGGTTTGAACTGCCAACCTTGTCTCCTGGTACCGTTATATTTCTTCATAAAACTCATAATCATATAAAATTAAATCACTAATTCCATAGCTGTTACCCCAACTCCTCCACTAGAATAGGTATTCTGCTGTTCCCTGCTGCATCCCTAATGCTGTTGTTAAATGCCATCGAGTTGGTTCTGATCTTTAGCAACCCTGGAGAGAGTATCCCAGGAGCAGCCTGTGAGCTCAAACCAACTTTGCAGTCCAGTGCATTAACCTACAGTGCTAGGTTACCTATTTGTTGGCTCAGTAGTAAATAAATGTACATTCCTTTGGTACTTCATTGACGATATGCTCATGAGTCGCTTTCCAAAATACTTTTAATAACCGTAATTTGGAGAACTCAGAAGAATATAAAAAGGGGCTTAAAAAAGTTTATGGAAAAATTCCATTATCTTTTTATTCTACTTTTCCACACATTTTTTGAAGCCCACTTTTATGCCCAGGACCTCATTCTTTATGATATTTCCATATCTAAGTGTTAATGACAAGAGGCTACATTATTTTTATTTCTTCATTTTCCTCTGTCTTTCTCTTTATTTCCTTTTTATCTCCTCCCCACCTTGAATTCTAGGTATGAATTAAAGTACAAGAACCATGTCTTTTCCTTGATTCTCCCTATCTCCTTTTTATGTCCTCCCCTCTTGAATTCTAGGTGTGAATTAAAGTGAAAATATCACGTCTTTTCCTTGACATTTGTATTTTGTAGTATGTGTCATTTACAGCTGTATACACACAATTTTTAGCGTATTTGCAAATTGGAGCAAATCTATAAGAAGGTATAGTGATATGCCTTTTCTAATTGTTGTTCTTGATCTGTCTCTGATCTTGCATTCCTTTTCTTCATTATTTTCTTTGAAAGGCATATATCTTTTTTATCCTCATCACTTTATGAAACATATCTCTATCATTAGTTTATTTTAGGAGACTGTTGCATTTGTTGTTAAGTGCCATCAAGTTGGTTCCGACTCAGAGCAACACTGTATAGGGTTTATGCGGAGTGGCTGGTGGGTTTGAACTACTGAGCTTATGGTTAGCAGTGTAGTGCTTATCTTACAGCACTATACCAGGACCCCTTTAGGAGATTGTTGTTATTGTTAAGTGCAGTCCAGTCGGCTCCAACTCATACTGACCCTGTATAGGGTTTCTGAGGCTGCAAATCTTTGTGGGAGCAAAAAGCCTGATTTTTATCCCAAGGAGTGACTGATGGGCTCTAACCACCCACCTTGTGGTTTGCAGTTCAGTGCTTATCCTACAGAGTTACTGATCTCCCCTTGTGTTGTTGTTGTTAAGTGCCATCGAGTCGGTTCTGACCCATGGCAACCCTGTATAGGGTTTCCATGGAGCTGCTGGTGAGCTTGATAGTTCAAACTGCTTTGCAGTCTGGCGCATTAACCCACAGTACCACACCAGGACTCCCCTTTTGGAGATTAGAAAAACTAGAAGCCCTGTGTTTTAGTTATAATGTTGGCATTGCTCATTATTTTGCTTAAGAGAAATAACATTTGTATAATTAAGAACTTGTTGAGAACAAGATTGAAGGTGTTTCACTTAAGTGGTATTATTGAATTTCTAGGAGCTTCGGAGCACTGAAACAGTAGGTCGTACTCTCATATCTCCAGCTATTTCTGGGAAAGATTTTGTGAGAACTGAAGGCACATTGGTCTTTGAACCTGGTCAGAGAAACAACGTAGTGGATGTCATCCTAACCCCAGAGACGGCATCTTTAAATCCGTTTCCTAAACGCTTCCAGATTGTGCTTTTTGACCCAAAAGGTGGGGCCAGAATTGATCAAGTATACGGGACTGCCAACATCACACTTGTGTCTGACTCGGATTCTCAGGCTGTTTGGGGGCTTGAAGACCAGCTGCACCAGCCCTTAGATAATGACATTCTCAACAGTGTGCTCCACAATATTAACATAAAAGTGGCCACAGAGAACACAGATGAACAGCTCAGTGCCATTGTGCATTTAATAGACAAGGTAAGAAGTCCTCACAAATGTAGGCAGCTGACACCAGTTATTAGGTAAATTCTAATGGAATTATGATAGAGTTAAGTTTCTGACCATAAGAATGGAATTCATTGCTTTTTGATAGTTATAGTTACTTTTTCTTGGTGGTGACTGATATCTGTTTGGAAAACTTGGTCTTTACCTGGAGAATTCTAAGTAACTTGGTATAGGCCTACCTTGTTTTATTGTACATCACAGTTACTAAATTTTTAAAATAAATTGAAGGATTGTGATAACACTGTGTCAAGCAAATTTGTCTGCATCATTTGTCCAAGGGCATGTGCACACTTTGTATCTCTGTATCATATTTTGGTGATTTCCACAATATTTCAAACTTTACGTAATGCTGTCGCACACTTGGAGTCCTGGTGTGGTGCTGTAGGATAAACTCTGGACTGCAGACCAAAAGGTTGGAGGTTCAAATCTATCAGCTGCTCCTTGGGACCACTGAGTCAGAACCAGTTCAGTGGTACTTAGCAACAACAACAAATTGTACACTTGGAGTCCTGGTGTGGCATTGTAGATTGGCAGCTCAAACCCACTCCTCAGAAACCTTATATGAAGTCTCTATGAGTAAGTACCAACTTGGTGACACTTCTATATGCACTGAAAAACACACACACAAAATTGTGACTTGCTTTATTGTGATATTTGCTTTATGGTGGTGGTCTGGAACCAAACCTACAATATCTTGATTTTTTATCACAGTATATGGTGGTGGTGCTGGTAATGTGCCGTGGAGTTGGTTTCGACTCATAGCGACCCTGTACAGGGTTTCGAGGCTGTACATCTTTACTGGAGCAGAAAGCCTCATTTTTCTCCTGCAGAACAGCTGGTAGTTTTGAACTGCTGACCCTGAGGTTAGCAGCCCAATTTGTAACCACTATTCTACCAGAGCTCCTTATATAGTATTGCTAAATTTAACCAATAAAAATACAGGATGTCCCATGAAGTTTGAATTTCAGATAAACAACAAATACTTTATTTAATATAAAATATAGTAATTTCACATTAAAATAGTTTTATTTTCATGCACTCTTTGGAATAGATATATGAGTATACTAAAAATTATGTACTACTGAACTAGATTGTTGTTAAGTGCTGTTGAGTGTGTTTTGACTCATAGTGACCTTTACAAAGTTCTTTTGCCAGAATGGAAAGCCTCTTCTTTCTCACACAAGGAAAGAAAATGTGTCACAAAAACTCTTTTTCTATCTATATCCCAGCCCCGTAAGCAACAAATCATTCAGTTATTTTAAAGTAGGTGTCATAATTACTGTTAAAGGCAAGAGTGCAAAGAAGTCTTTTCCACTCTTGGTTGGAAAAAGATTTTCTCATTTGATACTTTGAAATGTAGTGCTGCATGTTAACTTATTTTGCTGAAAAACAGATAGTAAAGAATTATCTTGCTTCCATTATTGATACTCTTGAGGCATTAACTAAATTTTTAAATGTTGATCAAAAAAGTAAGAATCCTTGGGATGTATATAAAAGTAAAATTAATTTTCATTTATGATATTAAATATTTATGGTTAAAATACAGTCATCTTGGACTATATCTAATGATCAAATAGGAAATAATGTATAAGGAAAGGCATAATAAAAATATCATTTGTGCCTTTTAAGTAAGTACAAGTATTAATTGTGAACAAAGAAGAAATATTACCAAAACAATGCAGATAACTTAAATTTAATTTTGATGATGATGTATTTTCACACTTGATTTTTTTTCAGATAACTGTTGAAGGAAAAAATCAAATGTTCAGCATTGAAAGCCGAAATCTTCTTTATGAAATTCTTTGTGCTCTTATTAACCCAAAGCGTAAGGATACTAAGGGATTCAGTCATTTTGCTGAAGTGACTGAGAATTTTGCCTTTTCTCTGCTGACAGATGTTACTTGTGGCTCTCCTGGTGAAAAGTAAGTATCCTTAAATATATTATTGGTTCCTGTATCCACATATTTTTCACAGCTTACAAAGCAATATATAATGCAAATTGAATTTAGATTTAATTAAGAATTTTACAGTCAATGCGTTGAACCTCTTAGACATATGAAGTTATTTATTTCAAAAAACCTGATTCATGAGAATATGAATTTATAGTGCCAACATCATATTCTTAATTTGCAGCATCTTTAAAATTTAAATGAGTCCTATTGTTTACTCATATTATATAACAAGTAGAAAATACATTTTGAATACAAGAAAAAGAAAAGTTGATTCCAACCTTTATGTCTTTTTGGTGTGCTTTTAATTTTGCTTCTACTTGGAATATGGTTCAGTCTCATCCATTAGGATGCTCTCAGAATACAGTTGGTTTTCAGACTAGTTATTTCATGGCAGAAGGCTAGAAGAAAAAAAGGAAAAATTAAAATATGTTTAATGCTCATTATGGAGTCCTGACGTGGTGCTGTAGAATAAGTACTAGACCACTAACTGCAAATTCAGTAGTTCAAACCCACAAGATGCTCCTGAGAAACCTTATGAGGGATTGCTAGGAACTGGAACCAACAGCACTTAACAACAGCAATACAGTGTTCATTATTGACTATAATTCCTATTCTAACTCTGAGTTATTTCACATACCATGGTATTAGAAATTATATTCATGAGATAAATTCAATTATTGTAAAACAATTTTTTAAAAATGGTATTTGTAATTTTGATCCAACATAAAAATGGTTGACAATAGAACTTTGCTGTTAGTTGAAATTTAGCCCCAATTCTCACAAAGTAACATATGGTATTTGAAATACAATGGCTATTATTTAGTGGGAAATGTCTGGTTAAGAGTGTTTATATAAATCACTGTTAATTTATATAAAACTCTGTTAAATTTATTCTTTTAATGAACGCTTCAATCAGTGTGTATTAAAGTCACATTAAAATTCAGAGATATTTTGAAGAAGTCATTAAAAAATCTGAGATAATAATTTGAATAATCTCTTTATATGTAGGGCGACCCTTTGTGAACTCTTGACTGGCTAATTAAAATTAGTTAGATTTGTAATATTTTTAACTTTAGTTCTTGCATCATAAAATTCTGTAATACTTTTCATATTGTATTAGATTGAACCATGTGGAATTGCCTTTTTATACAACAAAAATAGTGCACTATTGGTATTTCATATGTGTGTGTCAGTTTCAACACATAACGACCGTGGATAGTGTTTCCAAGGAATGGCTGGTGGGTTTGAACCATCAGCCTGTGGTTAACTTATTCTACAACTCCACACCAGTACTCCAATTTCATAACGTTTAATCTAATCCTTGCTAAAAGTTATGCATTATTTTATTTTTACAGTGGCCTTTTATATTGTTGTTGTTAAGTGCTTTCAGGTTTTTGACTGAAGAACTATCAAGGAAAGCTTTTAAACTAGGTAGAGTGTAGTGTGGTATGGTTTTTTTGTGTGTATGTGTGTACATGAAACAATCAGATTTAGGATTTTAGAGCACTTATCTTAAGGACAATGTTAATGGTTGGAGAATAGAGTAAAGCAAGAGATAGGAAGACAACATAGGGGATCATTTTTCCATGTAAGAGAAAATGAAAGTTGGAACTAAGGCATGGACAGTGGAAGAATGAGAGGGTGGTGCCTTGAAAATATTTAGGTGGTAGAATTAACACTAGTGACAAACTGAATTTAGGCAATAAAAGAAATCAAGACTAGTTTCAAATACTCCTAAAGGTGTCTATTGTTCTGATAAACATTATTTATGTATTGTCTTAAGCAGTATTCAAGGGCATCTGCTGAAAGTGGAGGGTTGAGAGTTGAGTAGGCAGATTAAGAAGAATGAGTAGAGTCTAGAGCAATCATTTGGAAACATGGGAAAAGGAGCTAGTCAAGTAAAAAGAATCTTAATTGGCATTCAGAGCAAGAGCTGAGGTTGGTCACCATAGATCTGTAGTAGTGTTTATCTGTATGTTAAGGTTTGTTTTTCCTTCCCCTCTTCACTTCAGTTGGAATGTAAGATGTCTTTATTATCTATCATGGCTCATTTAGCATTTAATGGTTAATGTATAATTCTTAACCTAATGTATTTTTTTCAGACAGGTTTCAAGACCAAAGATTATTTCAGGGTTAAGGTTAGGGTTTGTTTTTACCCCTTGTATCTTCTCACATGCTAACTTTACAGATAAATTGCATTACGTTTTATGTGAAACTTTTAAAAAATATAGATTCCTATATCCCATGTCTCTCCCAGGCAAAGAATCTGATTTAGCAAGTCTGGAGTGTTATTTATCTAGAAATGCCTATTTTAAATCAAGCTTATAACTGATCTCAACACACTGAGGTTTAGAAGTAACTTCATTGAATACAGGGTCTTGTGCCTAGGAGATCTTCAAAATAGAACTGTTTAAATGAATAAAGATCACGGTTCAGGGTTGTTTATCTTCCAGTCACATGTTTAGATTAGCAATGCTCTGGTGAGTTAGAAAGGAGTGAGGAAGACCCTTAATGAAAACATGGCTATAGATACATAAGGTTTATACTGTTCTTAAATAAAGCAGAGGGTTTCAGTTTAGTGGACATGCTTTTTCCTCCACCTAGTCTAGCCAATGTTGATGTAGCCAGCACAGAAAAACACATTTTATGGTCACAGATTGTGTCTAATACCCATGAAACAGTTTTGGAAATTCTATGTTTTTGGTTATAAGGAGGATCAGGCAGGAGAATACAGAAAGTTCTGTGCAAAAATCATGACATTTAACTATAAAAGAACTGAAAACTATACCCCCTCTATTGATTCTGGGTTTATAGTGCCATTGCTATATGTAAAGAAGAAATATAAGTGGATATATATGAGCAAGTTGCATATCATTGTAGCAGAGCTTTCTTTCCTTTTATTTATTTTTTTCTGTTTCAGAAGTAAAACCATCCTTGACAGTTGTCCCTATTTGTCAATACGGGCTCTTCACTGGTATCCTCAGCAAATCAATGGGCACAAGTTTGAAGGAAAGGAAGGAGATTATATTCAAATTCCTGAGAGATTATTGGAGATCCCAGATGCAGAAGTTATGACTGGGAAGGGTACATGTAAATTAGTCCAGTTCACAGAGTATAACAGCCAACAGTGGCTTATAATGGGAAACAATCTACCTGCCCTGAAAAACAAGGTAATCTATTTTTTAGAGAATAATGTTGTTGGAATCTGAGTTTTCCTTAGCAGATACTCCTCAGATTGGATTTGCATGATCAGCTCTATGCTCCTCATGGTGAACTAATTATGAAAAATTTTATATATTTATGAACTATTTGTAGACTATTTAGTTTCAAAATGAGTTGCAAACACTTCCTTCATGTTGTATGGACTAAAATTTATTTACAAGTGTTAAAAGCCAAAAATAAATATATATAGTATGGTGATGTCAGTTAATGCACTGGACTTCAAAGTTGGTTTGAACCACAAAGTCAGCCATTCAAACTCACCAGCTGTTCCTTGGAAACCCTAGACAGGGTCTCTATGAGTCGGAACTGACTATAGCACTTAACAATGCAGCAATATAAGAGCATACTATATACTTCCCCCATGAAGGAGTCAAACAATTATAGTCACAGTGAGAGTGTTCTGCTGAAGACTGGAGTAGCTGAGAGGTGATAGAATGTCTGCTGTAGAAACACCCAGCTTCATAAGTAAGCTAACTATAAATAGTAGTAGTAAGCTAGTGACTAAAGTGACTAGAAAAATGAAACAATGTTCAGAATGGGAGATTCGGACACTAATTAGAAAATATCATTAATTTTTTGGTTCTTTTGACATTATAGGTATTATCATTGAGTGTGAAAGGTCAAAGTTCACAACCCCTGGCTGACAACAATGAGGTTCTCTACAGGATTTATGCTGCAGAGCCTCGAATTGTTCCCGGGACATCCCTGTGTCTGCTTTGGAATCAGGCTGCTGCAAGGTATTTATTAATAGCTTTTTCAAATCAGAAAATTTTCACTCTCCATTCTAGCATCATTGAGCTCAATTTTCTGTACTGAACAGAGATGGCTAGAGAAAAACCTTCTCTATAAATAGAGCGGCATAGGAAATGGTCTTAGCATTGTTCAGGTGTAAATGCTGTAGAACAATTTAAATATGTAACACTTCATTTACTTCTTAATTATTACCACTTTTGTGGGAGGTAGCATGAATTCTACCCAATTCAGATAACTCTCCCAGAGTTGTCAGTTAATTTGTTAAATAGGAAAGGAAACAAATCTGTTCAACTGTTTTGTTTCTGGAGCGGATACTCTCCATTCCGAGAGATGACTGAAATTTATAGTTCTTGACCATACATGGATGGCATGGTGGTTGAGGATTAAAGCCATACACTTGATGGGAAGAAGATAGAGTTTTTTTTTTTTTTTTTAATCATCTTTGCTTAATACCCGTAGCTTCTAGAATAATTACCAGCACCCAGAGCTCAGTCAATACTGCAGGGTCAGGCAGTGCTTGTTCAGAGGGTTAATATACCAGCTTCAGTCACTAGATTTTGTTTATTACTGAATTTCAGCCAGCAAAACCAAAATTTTAAAATAAGTTTAATAGTGTACCTGAGTAACCAACTGTCCTCCAAAACAACAACAAAAGTCTTCCACTTTCTTTGTGGAAAAAAATAATTTAAAATTGAAATTCTTTGTACTTAATGCCAGATCTTAAATCGAATGTATTATAATATCTTTAATCCTCAATATATGATTAATAGCAAATGTTTCAAGCCTAGAAAATTAGTGGAATTAAGGAGCCCTGGTGGTGTAGTAGATTATGCATCGGACTGCGAGCTGTAAGGTTATAGTTCAAATCCAACAACTGCTCTGCAGGAGAGCGATCAGGCTTTCTGCTCCCGTAAAGATTTACCATCTCAGAAAACTTATACAGGGTCATTATGAGTCAGAACTGACTCTACGGCACATACCCACCACCACAACTACCACCACCACCACCACAGCCAACAAAAGGGAAGATTTTTGATCCAAAGTCACCAAAGAATACTCAGAAGTCTTGAGAGGCGAGGCTGTATTGCTGTTATTTATGACAAGGATGGTGTGCCAAATTAGACCTTATAGAAGCTACCATTTGCAATTATCCTAGAAAACATACATGATTTTGTAAGTGGCTCCATCATACAAACAAGATGAAAGAGACTTCTTAGAAAAGCATATAAGTAAGTGGTTCAAAACACAAGCAATTGAGAAAAACGAGGTAGGATGAGCATTACATATAATGCATATGTAGATCATTAGGGGTTTTTAATGATGGAGAAGAGTACCTCCTATTGAAAACCCCGGGGTGAATTCGATTTAGATAGAAAGACACAGGTACTACTCTGTTAAAAGGATCAGCTTCCTTGTAATGTGAAATGGTCGGCTTGGTTTGGGTTGGTATTTCAGCTGCTTCTTAAGCCATCTTGTGGGATCTGTTATGTCATGTCCTAGACAATGTGTTCCTGCCAGTGTTTCTTGTTGAAAATGTAGTCTGCTAAAATCTTGGGCAAAGAACACTTTTCAGTTCAGCTAGTTATTTTTTTCTTTAAAGGTCATCTCAACACCTTAAGTACTGATATAAAAGGAATAATGACAATTGTGTTTTTTCCTTAGCTGGTTGTCTGACAGTCAGTTTTGCAAGGTGGTTGAGGACACTTCAGACTACGTGGAATGTGCTTGTTCACACATGTCTGTGTATGCTGTCTACGCCCAGACTGACAACTTGTCTTCATACAATGAAGCATTTTTCTCTTCTGGATTTATATGTATCTCAGGTCTGTCAGAATATTCTTGAGTCAATAATTTTAAATATCTACACAGAATAGAAAAAGTCTGTTCTGTTAAAGTTCTTTTATATAAGCATGACATGCTGAAACGTACTATGATTCTTCAACACTTGGAACAAAATAAAAATTTCCATTGTCTCATTCATTAATTCATGCAACAAATATTTATAGAGGACCAAAATTGTCCTGGAGTCTTAGTGTGATGCCATAGGGTAAGCACTCAACCTCAAGGTTGATTGGAGTTGCAAGATCGGCGACTCAACCTCACCAGCCGCTCTCCAAAACCCTATAAAGGTTCACTGTGAGTCAGAACCAACTCGACGGCACTTAACAACAATCACAACATTGTGCTGAGATATAGTGAAAAACAAGATCTAGTTGCGACTTATGAGGAGGGTTAAATATGATGTGGGACAGACACTAGGTAACAGGAAATGGTGCAGTTCATTCACAGTGCTGTGGCTTAGATGGCAGCTTCTGAAGTGAAAATGTCAGTATTACATGAGATAATACTTATAGAGCATTGTTTTATTTTCTTCTTTAAAAAAAATAAAACAAAAACCAACCTATGAGATTTATATTCTACAACTAAAAGTATTCCAAACACTGTATTAAAAAGTATTTTTTTTCTTTCACCTTTCATACCCAGGCCCTATCTCTGGCAGTAATGGGAACTTTCATTATATTAGCATCAGTGAAGTTATTTACCTACAATTTAATTATAGAAATAGTTTCAGTTGATGGATTCATTATATGGTTGTGAGTTTGAGAATTCCTTAATATCTATTTCTTTCTAGTTACACCTATCTGCAGCTTTTTCTCTGAATAATGTATACCAAGATGTGGATATAGGGTAATGCTTAAAAACATGAACTCTACTGAAAGACTGCCTGGGTTCACATCCTGGTCCTGTTAGTTGTGGAACCTGAAGCAAATTACTTAATTTCTCCATGCCATGGTTTTCTTACTTGTAAATACTCGTTGCATAGATGTGCAGTATTTATAACAAGTACTGTGGATCATAGCCGCACTTGGATTAAAGTCTCTATGCAAACAAATATAATGATGTCTAGATTTGTTTCAGCCTTTTTGCTTTGTTTTATTATTCTATGGAATTGTTGTGCTCATTAAATATAGTAACAATAAGGTGTATTGATCTGATTTTGATACTGTATGAGTCTAGAAATACATAGTAAGCAAGAAAGGCTATCCTTTATAAAAGATAATATCAAGAATAAGAATTATTCACCATTCCAAATACAGGAGCCCTGGTGGCATAGTGATTTAAATGTTGAACTGCAAACTGCAAAGTCCACAATTCAAACCCACTAGCAGCTCCACAGGAGAAGGATGAGATTGTCTATTTCCACAATGATTTACAGTCTCAGAAACCTTGAGGAGCAATTCTATTCTGTCCTTTGGGGTTGCTATGAACATTCTGGCTGTACTACTTATTAGCACTTTAAAATGACTCCAGCCTGCACCCATTCTAAAACCACTTCCACGTCTTAGGTCAGTGTTAGAGCAGCACTCCCATCTCTCAGTATCAAATTCTGTTTCAGTTATCGAATGCTACTATGAAGGAGCTCTGGTAGCGTAGTGGTTACAAATCGGGCTGGGAACTTTAAGGTCAGCAGTTCGAAACTATCAGCTGCTCCGTGGGAGAAATATGAGGCTTTCTGCTCCCGTAAAGATTTACAGCCTCGCTATGGGTCGCTATGGGTCGGAACCGACTGGAAGGCACTTAATAACAACAAACAACAATGCTACTATGAGATAAGGAGCTCTGGTAGCGTAGTGGTTTTGAATTGGGCTGCTAAAATCATGGTCAGCAGTTCAAAACTGCAAGTGGTTTCATGGGAGAAAGATGAGGCGTTCTGCTTGCCTAAAGACTTACAGCTTCGGCAATCCTGTACAGGATCTCTATGAGTTGGAACCGACTCCACGGCACATAACAACCACCACCACCACTATGAGATGCTTCTATGAGTCCTGCTATGACTCTTAGGATAAGCACTGGAGTCCCGGTGTAGCACTGTAAGATAATGGACCACAAGGTTAGTTTTGAACTGCAAGGTCAATGGTTCAAACTCAGCAGTGGCTCTCTGAAACCCAGTAAAGGGTGTCCATGAGTCAGAATCAATTAGATAGCACACAGCTACAGTTCTACTATTATAGAAATACACAGGGGCTTCAAAAAGTTCGTGAAAAAATTACATTGTCTTTTAATTTCATTTCGCCACAGTTTTTGAAGCCTCCTCATACTACAAGGGGGTAGCTTTAACAAACTGAAATTTATTTTCTTGTAGTTTAGGAGGCTGGAAGTCTGAATTCAGAGCACTAGCTCTAAGGAATGGCTTCTATCTCAGTAGGCTTTAGAGGAATGTCTGTGTCTCTTCAACTTCTGCTTTCTGGTTCCTTGGAGATCTCCATGTGTCTTGGCATCTATTTTACCCCATCTCTCTGCTGCCTATTTAATCTCTACTTGTTTCTAAAAAGAGATTGACTCAGGATATACCCTTCACTAATCCTACCGCATCAACATAACAAAGACAACTCATTCCAAACAGTGTAAACATAGGCAAAGAAACTAAGGTTTACAACTCATATTTTGGGGGACATAATTCAAAATTTAACAGTGTTTAATATAGTTAATCCAATATATCTAAGCTGGTTAAATTTGTATATTCAATTTATACCTGGAGCATAATGGGGGATTCTCAAGTTAAGGAAAATGCCTATGAATAAGCTCTTCTTGAGAACTAGAAAAACAGTTGAGTCATCTTGATTTCTCCCTTGCCCAACACTAATCCCTTTGCCTCACATTATTATTCTGTGCAACAGCAAATTTATAATAAATCACACATTTGTGATCAAATGGCTTATGATGAAAAATATTCCATAGTCTGTTTTTAAGTCAGTGTATTAAATATATAGACAGACCTTTATTAAAAGTGAATTTTGATGAGATCAGGGAACTCAAGTGTATGCTGGTGATCTGTGAGCTTCAGCTTTAATAGTTTATAGACTACTGAAGGAAAGTTGCAAACTCAGGCAGGACTCTACAGTTTCTGAAGATACACCTTGTACCTATGTGGGTGGATTTTGGAGCAGTCCCCGGACTTGCACACCTGTCCCAGAACACCTTATGGCTGTCTTCCTAAAAATATGCAGCTTCTGATACCTTGCCCAAGTATCTAGGCCTTGGCTAATATAAAGCTTTCCCTCCTGTTGGAGCATTAAAATCTGAAAACATAATTGAAAGCTTTTCTCAAAAGAAATTATGGAGGCATTTCTGTACAGAAAAATGAGTCAGCAGCTCCCATGTGGGCCTTTGGTTGATGACCACTCCACTCAAGTCAACATGTAGTGTGTTGTTAAAATGTCTTCCCTGACTTTGAGCAGAGAAAAAAAGAAGCAATACTGTCTATGAGTGCAGTGTCTCCTGTTTGTCTGTTGTTGTGAAGTGCCATTAAGTCAGTTCCAACCCATAGCGACCCTGTATAGGGTTTCCGAGGAGCAGCTGGTGAGCTTGAACTAACAACCTTGCAGTTCAAACGGCTTTACAGTCTGGCGCATTAACCCACAGCACCACACCATGACTCCTGTTGGTCTGTTGTGGTTGTTGTTGTTAAGTGCCGTTGAGTTGGTTCGGACTCATAGCGACCCTGCACAGGGTTTCTGAGGCTGTAAATCTTTACGGAAGCAGAACGCCTCTAGGAAGCATTAATTTAACTAGGCAGTGTATGACATGGCAAAACAGTATACACATGTCAATTGTTGTTTTTGAAAATTTTTAGTTAAAATAGCCCTACTATAGAAATGAATGTGCTGGACTGCAAAGCCAGTTTAAACCTCAGGGTCGGCAGTTCAAACTCATCCACCACTCCTTGGAAACCCTCTACAGGGTTGTGATGGATCAGAACCAACTCAACGGTACATAACAACAACAACAACAAGGAAATGAATGGAGTCAAAAGCTTAAGAAAAAGCACAGACGTGCAGATGATCATTTTTTTCCCTCCATTCTATATGCAGTGCATTTAAATTTTAAAAGACAAGAAGTGTCTTTTAAGTATGCATAAACTCAGAATTTAAAACCTAACATTAAAGACATTTAAATGAATTGCAAGATAAATGATTTGTGGATTATAGCTGAGGTTTAAATGGCACCCCTGAAATAGTGTAAACTGGAGAATTTAAGTAGATTGAAAAATAAGAATGACTTCCTTTTAAGTAGTTAGAAATGTAGAAAAAGTCATTACTGGGTTAAAGAACACATTTTGTTCCCAGTTTTGGCACCCATTGCATGTGGTTGCCTTTAAAATTCTTAATTGCCACTGTTGTAATTACATAATTATTCCTTGTATATAAAAAGAGGTAATTACCAAACCTGAGTTTGGTAGTATCATGTGGTGCTGTAGGATAAGCATTGGACCGAGAACCACAAGGTTGAGAGTTCAAACACACCAGCCACTCCTTGGAAACCCTTTACAAAGTTGCTATGAGTCAGAACCAGCTAGTGACACTTAACAACAAAAATTCACAATTTTATGCTTGAAAAATACTATTTGCCTTTCTAAATATCTCCTTTTAGCCAAACCTCCTGTTCTTAGAAAAACTGGTTGGAACTTTAATTTTTCCTTAAAACAATAAAGCTTGATTAATGTAAACATAAGCCACCAAATGCTTCGAAAAAAATATTAACCTCAATTTGCAATTTCTTTTTAGTGGAGCAGTGAAACATGTAGATATCTTGAAATTAAAATTATTGTTCAGACTTAATTGACAGCGTGAAGACTTTTTATGTGAAGCAAAAGAAGCAAATGAAAAGTGCAAGCTAATTTTCTGTAGAGTTACTGTGTTGTGCGTAGTAGGCAGGTTACAGTCTTTATGTATTTAAGTATCCCAAAGATTTTTGATATGATACTGTTTGTCTGTTCATGGATTGTAAAACCACACATGGACTTTTTTGTTTCTACAGGTCTCTGCCTGGCTGTTCTTTCCCATATCTTCTGTGCCAGGTACTCCATGTTTGCAGCTAAACTTCTGACTCACATGATGGCAGCCAGTTTAGGTACACAGGTAGGAGAGCTTTGGCATTTTCCGACTTGTCATGAGATGTTCATATTTGTTTATCTGTGATCCTTGAGCTGAATGTGCAAGTAAAGTTTAATTTCACCTAAATTAATGAAGTTTTTTGTTTAGCTTTTTTTTGTTGTGGAGGAGGATAGATGAAGGAGGGCAGTAAAAGGATATGAGAACATTAAGTCCTGATGTTTATTTGTGAACTTCCTTTTGTAAAGACGTACCATTGCTTACAAAAACTCCCCAAACACAGCAGCATCTTTTTCTTATCACAAAGCATCCTATTGTCAACTAATATATGCTGAATAAATTACTACTGTATATGCACAAATTAACATATTTTACATAATCTATTTTAAAATATGTTTTGCTATGTTGTAAATTCTTTATATGGTAGACTACTAAAATGATACATATTTTAAAACATTTGAGTAATTTACTTTATTTAATATTATGGAATTCAGGTTGGTGAAACATTCTTTATTGAATAATTCTTTGGATGGCACTGTAGGATAAGCACTGGATGGCTAACTTCAAGGTCAGTGGTTCAAACCCACTAGCCACTCCTCAGAAATCCTATACAGGATTACTATGACTCTGAACCAATTCAATGGCACTTAACTACAGCAACAACTGTGAAATAAATAATGTGATTCAGTCATTCATTAGCAAACAATGTAAAACATACAGTTTAAGGCACAGAACACAAACCAAAAAAATGAAATTAATTATCTTTTCTGTTCATGAGGTGTTCACAGTCTGCAACAGTAGATAGACATATAGCTAACTATAATGCCATTTAATAATTGTGAACAAACTACTCTGTGAATACTGATGAAGAAATATTTCATTTTTCTTTGAAGGGTGGGGAAGTATTTGTGGAGGAGGTTTCAGCTGGAACTTGTATGGATAGGAGCTCACTAATTGGTTGGCAAGGAGAAAAAGGGCATTCTGGGAAGAGATGTTTGCATGAGCAAAGGGGAAAAAGTATAATCATTTGTATGTTCAGGCTGTAATTAGAGATTCAGACAATAAGAATACACTTTCCAGAGAGAACTTCATGCATTATTTTCTACTATACTCTTGATATAAAGGAGCATTTTTGGAATATAGAAAATGTTCTACTTCTTGATAGGAGCTGGCTACATGAATGTATGCAATATGTGTACATTGATTCTGCTGCACAGTTATGATTTGCACACTATCCTTTAGAATGCTAAAGTACATGTTACAGAACTCTGGACAACAACTTAAAAATAACATTGAGTCAAGAAACTGAAATATAAAATTGAAAATTTGCTGGGACTTTAGAATTTTGCCTTTTATGTTACAATGACACGTGTAAATTTCATAACTATATCTTTCAGGAAAAAAAATTAATGCTGGATTCCAAGCAGAGGGCCCTAAGTTTCATTTTTAAACTACCTGTTACTCAAAGAGAGCTTGCATTGAATTTGACAAGGCTATTTACATTGCCTTGGTAACCTGTTTTAACTGTCTGATCTTGCCTTTGCTTCTTGTATGTAAGATCTTAGAAAACCCGCCTTCCATAATTAGAGTTTACTTGGCTGTATTCACCACCCACTCTGGTGATTTTTTTTTGGCAGCAGAATTTGTACAAGACTTAATTATAGCACTGTAGAATTACAGACAACTCCTCTGTGTCCTAGCAAACAAATTTGCTCATGTCTAGGGATGTATAAGAAAACCCAAGGATTTATATGTTGGGCCATTGCCTTCTGATTCACATTAATTTCAGATAAAATGTCTAGTCAGATCCATGTTCTTTGGTATATTTTTAGCATATATGATGCAATGTGGCATGAAAAGTTATATAGTATATGAATTGTGACATTAGATAGCTAAAAGTAATGGCCACAGCTTATTCTTGGCAGTAAGCATTAGTATATTGTTTATAAAACACTGTTTTCTGAAAAGTGGTCTGCCTATTTTGACTTTTTAAATTTCACAAAATTCAAGGGAATCATAATTCCCCCTAAAATCTTTTAGACCTTCCAAGAAAATGAAACTGACTATAGCAAAGCTGTTTGAATCACAAGGTTGGAGGTTCAAGCTCACCAGCTACTCCTTGGAAACCCCATATAGGGCCACTATGGGTCAGAACCAACTCCATGACACTTAACAACAACAACAACAACAACAATGTAATAACATTGGAGTCATGCTGTGGTGCTGTAGGATAAGCACTGGACTGCTAACCATAAGGTCAACTGTTCAAACCCACTAGCTGTTCCTTGGAAACCCTATACTGGGTTGTTATGTAACTTGAAGGCACTTAACAACAATAACATAATAACGTTGTTGTTAAGTGTTGTTAAGTTCCCACTCATAGGGTTTCCAAGGAGCAGGTGGTGGGTTTGAACCACCAACTTTGTGGTTAGCAGACCGATGTTTATACTTCAGCACCACACCAGGACTCATAGTAACATAGGCTCATCTTCTTTATATTTTTAAGTTATGTTTATTGATACAGTTCAGAATCATGACAATGGGAGTTATTTCAGTTTTAGCTTTAGATCTCTCATTTGGGATCATTCATCTTTGTTATGTTTAGATTTTCTCTAGGGAAATCTTCAAAATTCCAAGCTTGGCCTGTGACTGTTTGAGCAAATACAACTTCTCTATCTGACCCAGAGCATTAAATTAATGAAGGCTGTGAAAGATAAATCTGCCAAGACCATTCTGAACAACTCTGTGAAGGATGGATATGTGGTAGGCCCTGACTTCCTTTTGTAATTGTGTGACATAATAGACAGGCCTATGCATCAATGGAGTCCTGGTGTGGTACTGTAGGTTAATGCACCAGACTGTGAAGCTGTTTGAATTGCAAGGTCAATGATTCAAGCTCACCAGCTGCTCCTTGGAATCCCTATCCAGGGCCGCTATGGGTCAGAACTGACTCGATGACACTTAACAATAACAATAATGCGTCAATAGTCAAGCAAATTTCATTAAGTTTGGTTCTACATATTCACTTACAGAATGGACTTTTCATAAATGCACAAATATAGATGTTAACCCAAATATTATTCCTCCTTTAAAATCAAAAGATTCTGCTTTATTCTGTAATTTATGTCATTCCAGCATCTCTTAGAATCATTGACTATAAAATTCCAGCAGGTGGCAGTAGAAGATATTTTTTTGCAAAACTGTCACTCTCTAGCAAGGATGAAGTTCAATTAGAAAACTTTCGAGATGCTTTCACAGCTGTTCTTTGCCTGACCTAGACTGTGCTTGCCTGCAACACAGCACATACACTTTTGTGGTTTTCAACCTTTGTTATTTTATCTTTGTTCAGAAGTGAGCATTCATGAATGCATTAGCAAGGTGCCAAAAAGCAGTTTGCACATCACTTGTTTGGATCTATCTTTCTATCGTTTATCATTTATATATAAATTCAGGGGCTTCACATTTTTTTCATCACTGTAATTATGCTTTATAAACTTTAAGGAGTGTGTTATTGATGTGTTGTTGTTATGTTCTGTGGAGTCAGTTTTGACTCATGGCGACTCTGTATAATGTTTCCAAGGAGTGGCTGGTGGGTTTGTATTGTTGACCTTGTGGTTGGCAGTCCAGTGCTTATCCTATAGCATTACACCAATACTCTGTTACTGGTGCAGAAAGTGTATTTAGTGAAATGCCACTAAAGTTCTGTACAGGACTTAATTATTCCATTGTAGAATTATAGATAAGATCTGTATTTTTAGTATTGCTTATTAAAAATCATATGCTTTCCTTCAATTTCAAATTAGTTTTTCTTACTCATCTATAAGAAAATGATTAAATGACAAGAAATTGTGGGACCATCACTTCAAATATGAAGTGAAAATAACAAATACATTTTCATGACATTGGGCAACATTTCTCAGAAAAACATCTAATTATATCTTTGGGATTTTTATCTTGGAATCACATTGCCAACCCGTGTGTGCCCTGATAAGCCTAGTAAACAGCTAGGACAAAGGACAAGTTTACAGTTCAGGGTTCTTAGCTATGGTGGTTCTATCAGGAAAAGCAATTCTAAAAATCTAAAAAAAGAATAGAAGTTTCCTCATAGAAAACATGCTGATAAGATAAATTTTATTATGTAGTTAGCTACATTTAAAATACTTTACAAGGGAGAAGTACAGGAGAGGGCTTCAGTATTTTTTAATTCCATTATTTAATGTCATTATCTCTTTCATTCCATCTTTTATAAATTTTTTTGTAGCTCCTTCATACTTGTTTTTCCCTATGTGCTGTTTATTTGTTTGTTTATATGGTATATAAACCACATTTTCTAGAACTGAAGAGGAATTTTGTCTAGAAAATATTTGTGGAAATGTGATCGCATTTGTTGACAACTCATTGCCTGATGTCAGATAACATTAAAATACTTGAAAATTTGACATACTTAGGTTTTTGGTAGCTTCTGAATTTGCAGGCTCATTCTTAAGAAGGGAGAAAGAATGTCCTAAAACTTAAAAGTGTTCTCTGGGATTCAGCAAAAGTTGGAGGACCTGAGCAAAACGTTTGTTCATCATTCTGCAGTATTTTGGAATATTCAGTCATTTTGCAATGGTATGTTTTCATGTAGATTCCTGTTCATGCACTCTTGCCAAAAAATTCTGTTTCAGTCTGGAGTTTGGGTCATGCTAACTTTGGGTTTCTAGCCTCTTTGAGAAGTTTTGAAAGTCATTATTTGTGTGAGCTCCAAAGTGCCAGCTCTTTCAGGCTGATAAAGAGCTAGTTTCTCAGCAGAACCTTTTACTGATTTGTTGAGAATGCTAATAAGAGGTCATTGTGTGTTTAGGACCTGAAAACATATATCTAATAAGCATAATATTTATTGATTGCAACAGAATAAGAAAGAGATGGTAAAATGTTTAGCAACAAGAATAGGTTAGAAGCTTTGGCAAATCACGTATTAACCTGAATATCATCTGCTAATTTTGCTTTTGTTGATGGAGAAAAGTATTTAAGCATTTAAGTACCAGGATAAAATTAGGATCATGCTTTGAAGACTGGGAACTTGAGAAGCATAGAGTATCATCTTTAGGAAAACATTTAAATGATGTGTTAGTGCAGATGTAAATGTATTAGGAAAGTGTTGGCATCTTTTTTATATTCAGACACTGAACCAGTCATTCTGGGGTAGATCTTCAGATTCTGAGTGTTAAGACATTCAGTTGGCTATATTGTGACCAAAGCATGTATTTGGTGGTTGTCTCAAATTTATTATTACTGTACCAAAACTATCAACCTATTTTCCTTGTTATAAAAAATTTGTGTTTAGGAAATTCAATTAATTGTTTACTTTTATTTAAAGTGTCACTCATTGCCTTTGAAACTGTTTATAGACATTAACCCTTTCTTCCTTATGGCAAGATTCCTACTGTTGTTTCTTCCTGCTTCTTTAATTTATTTTTCCCTCTGAGCATCTTAGAAAGAGAAAGGTCCTTAGACAAGTAAACAGATACATGATTCGAAGCATAGACCACACATCAACTTTTGTCTTCTCATAACATTTCACACTCTGTACACATTCCCAGTGTTGTTTGGGGACATAAATAAACTATTAGAAAGAAATGATACCACCCCCCACCCACACACACACCAAGTTCTTTGTTTCCTATGAAGAGCTTGCAAGTCTTCCCACTTTAGTGATGCTGAACTTTTGCTTTATTTTTCTGTACAAAAATATTCTGAGGCATTGGACTGTATCTTTTCTTCTTGTCAAGATGAATTCTGTGAATGTTACTATAGAGCATTCTACACACAATATGAATAGGCATTGAAGTTAAGCCTATTAAACTATTTGATTCTTACAGTAGGTATGCTCATAAATATGACCAAATAATATCACATTCATCTAGTCATTCACTGGTGAAATGAAAACAAGATTGAAAAAACCCTATTTGTCCTAGATCAGAACTTTTTTCAGTCATCAACTTTGGAGAAAGATGATGAAAATTAGACATAAATTGTTAAGAAGAGTAAATGGGTGCAGAGGAAATGGAAGAGGCTGTTTCAGACCATACATGTAAGAAGTTTGTCAGTGAAAGAGGAGGGTCCTAGGAAGACAGACTACCTCAAGAGGCTCAAATCATAGCAGACTTGCTGAAGGGAAGCTGGGTCCTGGGACCCTACCTGACACCAAAGTAACCAGTGTCCTCTTCTGACCACTCCACTCCACCCCACCCCTCCATCTGCCTGTAGAAATCATATGAAAGGATAGGGTAGTAGGAAGTAGAACTTTTTTCTTTGGTTAATTTTTTATATAAATCTTTGATTTCTTTCTATTTCTTTTTTTTTATTTCCTTATTTGTATTCCTAAGGCATGTGACTTCTTGCTAAGGCACCTAGACTAATCGTGTTATCTGGGAGTTAATGCTCTAGCTCAAACTTGAACTTTCTTTTCCTTTTTATTCTTTTTTCCTCCCGTTTATTGAATCCAAATTTTTGTGATGACCTTGCATTTTTGGTATTCATGTGAAGTTGGAATCAATTATAAAGCACATTTTTAACTCGTGACTATCAAATAATTTTAGATTCTATTTATAAACAAACATATTAATGTTATACTTCAGAGAATTTAGATTTTGATATTCAAAATGTAAAGAAATACTTATCAGAGTATTAAAGTATAGGAAAACAATGTATTTTCTTTTGTTTTCTTCTTGCTTGAGTAAACATTTTTCCCTTCTCATCAAATTTACCTTTTTAAATTCTTTCAGTAATAAAATCCAGCTTCTTTATTTTCTCATCAGACTTTTACAATTGAGCTTGACCATAGAATGTTTTCACAAAATTGAAAATAAGTGAACTCTTAAGATACAAAAATAGTATCATGGTCACACTACTGGGAAATTCAAACTTTCCCAAGTGCTGAAGCAGCAAAGCAACAGAAAGAGTGAGTAATACTCTGAATGAGGCTACAGTGACATTATCATGTTTGCAACACGGCTTTTGTTACTAGGAAAATTTGTGAGGCAAATCCAGGCTTTACCAGAAAATACCAGTTTGGAATCTTCTATTACAGCCTCAGAAACATAAACTATCCTTGACTTTTAGAAGACTTGCTTTGATGTCTCTAACTAGGGAAAATCAGCATATGAGAAAATTTGTTATTGTGAATGTTTAATGAGTAGATGTCATAAATATGGAGTTATAGAGGGAAAGCCCTAGCTTGGGAATGACCACAAATAGGGTAACAGACCCAAGTTGCAGATATCTCAGTGGAAAACTACTAAGAATGCCTGCCTTGCAGAGATGTTAGGAGGTCAACCAATCATGTTCAAAAGGCATGAAATGCAAGGCCTGGCCCATAGTAGGCGCTGTACCAATACTGGAGTGTCATAAGAAAAGTGAATAGGAACATGATACATGTTACATGAAATGCAAGGCCTGGCCCATAGTAGCCGTTGTACCAATACTGGAGTGTCGTAAGAAAAGTGAATGTTACTGCCACACAATATGCAGAGGCCCTTTGGATTCCACTGTGAGCTGACTACATCTGAATGCCATCTGCAGACACAGAGCTTTGTTTTCTTTTCTTGAGGTTTACTTAAACCAACTCAAGGGAGGTGACACATTTTTCAGCCCCACCCTTTCCAAATAGGTGGTATTATTGGGCCTACTAACACACCTCTCACACTACTGCCCTGTAAAAGCTTTCTTATTGGTCCACATTATCTACAAATACCCTCACTAATTTGGCTATTTATACCTTTCCAATCAAGTACTATTTTAAAAATTAATCAGCATATTTTCACATGCTTGTATTGGATTGTTAGAACCTTGAGAACTCAATATATGTAATTGTATATAATTAGTACATACAAGAGGGCTTCTAAAAATTTTGGGAAAATTCCATTATCTTTCTATCTATTTTTCCATGAAAATTTTGAAACCCCCTCAAATATGAAGTGAGCTTGAATGTGTGAGTATGTGATTATGTATGTTTCTCTGTGTTGTATATACACTTTAATTTTGAAGAAGGCCTATGTCTTTAACATACAGAGATATTTATTTACTGGAACATTTGTACTGCCAGAGACTATGACAAGCACTCCTTGATATGCATAATTCCATGTAGTCCTGACAACATACTACAAATTAATCAATAATATTATTATTGCCTCTGTATTACAAATGGGAAATTTGAGACACTGCAAGATAGGTCACTTGCCCCATATCTGTGAACTCTAGAGGTCATGCCCAAGGTTCCTTTACCATTCCTCGGCAGATTAGGTCTCCCATAGCCCTCAAGTTGATACTAACTCATAGCAACATTTTAAAGGAGGCCTCAGAACCCTATAGGGGTAACACATGGCCCTCCATTTCTTCCTCCATGGAGGAAGGGCTTGATCCTCATGGAGCATAATAAGGGCTTGATCTCTTATTAAAATTTCTTATAAAAGCTTACAGCTTTAACATTCACTCTTCTTGTATGAGTATGACCATATTGGTATGCCTTTATTCAACCTCCTTTCTTACTCTCTCTGAAATCTTGCTTCTTTATGTGAATCATTTTAATGTACTATCCACTATCATCAAGACAATTCTGGCTTATAGTGACCCTACAGCGTACAGAAGAGGACTGCTCATTAGGGTTTTTAAGGCTGCAAATCTGTACAGGAGTACACAGCCTTGTCTTTCTCCTGCTGGTAGCTTTGAGCCTCAGATCTTGCAGTTAGGATCCCAATGGTTAACCCAGAGTGGCACAAGGGCTCCTTTTCAACTCCTTATAAAACTGATTTTTAAATGTAACTAAGTCTTAGGAAGTTGTATCTCTTAAGCTTACTCTGCTTTATCTATCCATGGTATACCTTATATTTAGTTGTCTATCTGCCTAGCTGAACTTTAAGTCCCTGCGGGGGGAAAGACCATTCTTTTTTTTGTCATATTTTAGGTCAAAAGATAAACAAGAGGACCAAAATAAACATAACAGCAGTCCTAAGAATAAAGCAGTCTTTCCGATAAGAGTGTTAGCTGTGTGCAGTCCAGAACTTCCTTCCTGCTACATTACCATTTGGACACCATCTTCTAGGAACATAAACTCTGTGTCTGCCAGGGATGGGGAGGGACTTGTTTCAGGTAATATATTATAAGAGTGAATTTGATTGTGAAACTGAAGACTTTACGTGTCACATATCAACAACCACATACATACCTTGCCAAATTTCATCTGTAGAAGATGACATGGGCAAGTGATTTGCCATATAATCTACTGTCACAGATTTGAGAGAATCATTTCACATGCATGCTCATTGTTGTCATTAATCGCAGATGTGGATGGGCATTTTAACATAACTGAAGTGTGGATCACTTTTTCTCTATTTATTGCATTCTGCCGTTCTTTCCCATTCCCTCACTGTTCACACTTTCTAGAATATTAACTACATCAGATCAGGATTGCCTGTCTTCTTTACTGCAGTGCTTCTAGAAACCGTAAAAAGCTTCTTGGCACATATTCTATTTTGGCGCTGTAAGTTAATGTGCCAGACTGCAAAGCCATTTGAACTGCAAGGTCAGTGGTTCAAGCTTATCATCTGCTCCTTGGAAACTCTATACAGGGTTGCTATGGGTCAGAATCGACTTGAGAGCACTCATCAACAACAACAAAAAACAAATAAGATAAATAATAAGGCTTAAGAAGGTGGTAAGCTTTCTCCTAAAGAACACTCTTTTTTCCTTTTTTAAAAAGTTAAATTACACAGCAAATATACACAGCAAAACATACACCAATTTAATAGTTTCTACACGTACAATTTTACTTTACTTGCATGGCAACAGTAGTGAGATTGGCTCAGGATCGGGCGGTGTTTCATTCTGCTCTGCATAAGGTTACTATGGGTCTGTACTGACTCGATGGCACCTAACAACAACAACATGTACAATTCATCGACACTGCTATGTTCTTTGAGTTGTACAGCCATCTCACCGTGATTTTCTGAGTTGGTCCTCCTCCACTAACATGAACTCACTGTTCCCTAAGGTTCTATTTAATCTTTTCTAGTTGCTGGTGGTGATTCTTTCATACCACGTAGTTAAAAGAGTGAAATACTAAAAACTGACTTTTTTTTTTTTTTTTTGCTAGTTAACCTAAATTATTGTTTGAATTTAAGAAGACGGCATGGAGTATTTTTGGCCTAAATTGTAAAGATTATATTTTGGCAATAGTTTCAGAGGTTCATCTAGCCCCTTTGGCTGCAGAAAATCAGGAATCTAGGAACATACACAATTCTGTATTTCTCCCTTTTTGGTCAATAGTCTTCTATAAACTCTTTGATCAAAATTGTCAGTAATGACATCTGGACACAATCCAGCATAAAGAACAATCTTTGGTAACCCAAACTTAACTTCTTATCATTTTCTCATGAAAATAAATACTTTCTATATTCTCAATTCCTCTAGAAGTCAGATTAGTTCAATCAATTATTTATATTCTTAAATAAATTTAATGTTGCAGTGATCTCCCATCTTATAAACAAAATGCATTATAAATGTAATTTGAATATTTCAATTCAGAATTCACTTTTTCCACAAAAGAAAAGATAATAAAGAGAAGTTACTAGATCAAGTCATCCCCCAAAATGCTATTTAACTCTTAATTTAACTGGCTATTATGGATATTTTGTGCACGTTCATTTTTTGTTTCATGATTAAACACAATCTGATATCTGATTGGGAACTTTAGTAAAACCCTTGCCACTCCCACAACCTCAGTTTTATGGGTTTCCTTCCTTCATGATTCTATAAGAAGTGAACAAGAAGGACTGCAGCATAGTGATGGAGTGACAGAGGAGAGATGAAGGGGAAGAGCCAACCTTCTGGAACCCAGCTTCCTGAGTTTGCATAGATATTTCTCTAAGTGATTTGGGTAGCAAATATTACAATTACTGAAGCTTGTGGACATAGAGTGAAGGTAGAGATTTCACTCAACACAGCTTTAATAGCTTCTTACTGAGAAGCAAGGTTAGAGGTGAGAGAAAAAAAATCACCATTGTCTATACAAGCTATGGACAACATTGCAAAGTATGAGTATTTCGGACTACTTAATTGTGCTCATGAGGAATCTGTACCTGGACCAAGAGGCAGTTGTTCAAACAGAACATGGGAACACTGAATGGTTTAAAATTAAGAAAGCT
>NW_006408854.1:1344301-1345036 GCF_000296735.1 Chrysochloris asiatica
AGCAGTGTTTCATTCTTTGTGTATAGGGTCCCTATGAGTCAGTACCAGCTCAATGGAACCTAAGGACAACAACATATAGAGCATGTGCTCATAGGTAATATCTTTTTGTATTCCATAGGAATAACATTTTGTGGTAAGATTGAATGAAGTCACCTAAACCAGATGGTAATTACTTCTAGTAACTAATTAACTTAATAAGTGTTTATAATGCCAAAATAATTACTAACAGCCATTGAAATAAAGATACATGTAACAGAGCTTTTGTATTGGTACTATGTTGGAATTGGGGCTGATATGCAATACCACAACACACTGAAATATGTCTAGACATAATGAATGAGCAGTCCTGTCATGTTTAGGTCATGTTTATAATTATGATGAAATCATTCTTCGTTTCTAAGTTTATTTTGTCTGCTAAATAATCTCCAAATCCTTTTTAACCTATGAATGGCTGAAAATATTTATTAGAAGATTGGGATTTTAAAAACATGGGAGTTAATGAGATATAACAATGACAAAACTCCAAACCCTTGTCCTTTAAAAAAACAGATCTTTTTGTATTTAAGAAGTACAGTTTTGTTTCTTAGAAATTCTTAGATTAAAAAGTAAAAGTGTTGGTTAATTTTCTTTGCTACTCTAAATCTGACAATGTTTCTCTGCTATTCATAGAGTTTTCAGTGACTAGCGATTCGGAAGTAGTTTGTCACTCTTTCTTCCTAGTCTGTCTTTGTTTTG
>NW_006408854.1:1346951-1351016 GCF_000296735.1 Chrysochloris asiatica
TTTTTTAATGTTTTATTGTGAATTATGTGATAGTTTACATGGGAGAACATTAGTTTTACACTCATCCTATCGTATATTATCTCATTGCCATGGTTACAATCCCCTCCATGTGAAATCTTTATCAAGGTGAATTATTGAAGACTTCTGTGTGAATATAGACAAGATGAGGGCAAGCAAGTCTATCTAAACCTCCTGTTTCATTCTTTACTCAGAGAGGCAGAAAAATGTATTTTCTTGGTAACAAAAACGAAAAGAACCTTTTCTGAAATTTTTGTGGAAACACCATTTAAATTTATATCATTGTATATAAGTCAGACATTGTTTCCATTAAGCAAATACTAAGTGTCATTTGTAATATCTCAGGCTCTTTACTAGGAACTACAGACCTTAAGACAAATAACTTATACCCTACTAGGGAGGAGGTAAGCATGTAAATAAAAGAATGTGATAGAGTGTTATATAAGGTAGGATAAAAGTCTACATAGCATAGAGTGGAAATAAAAAATAGAGTTATTAATTCTATCCAGGGTAAAGGGTGGGGTCAGGAACATCTTTATAGAGATGAGAATCCGTAAGCTGTCTTGAAAGATGAGAAGTGGTTACTGAGTAGAATCTACATACAATTAAAATACAGACATTAGTAAAGGAAGAGGAATGGCCAGTGTCTGGCAGTGTTAGTAATGCAGAAAGGATTGTTCTGCATTAGATTATGTTCTGTGTGCAAGTCTTCAGAATGGTGAAGGGTTGGTGGTTAGGAGTTGAGATCTCTCTGTTCACAGACCTGGAGGAGATGGGGAGAGTTTCCTGAATTGAATAGAATGGATGCAACAGGAAAAAGGAGTTTCATATAGATCTTTAGAAGATGCAAATTTTGGTTCACAGATGCATTTTCATGTAGCCTAAGCATTTTTCTTAGAAACTTGGTATCTAAACTGAGATGGCCGAAGTATCCAGTTCTATAGTACTGTTAAAAGCAAAGTCAGATGTCTCCCTTCCTTCTGTGAAATTTTAGTGGAGTTTTATTTTTTTCTCTTATCTTGTGCTAATGTTCTAAAATAATTCCTCTTAGAAACTGGAGCATTCAATATACCTTAAGAAAAAGGGCATTTCATATTTCAAAGAATGTTTTCTTACATCCCCAATTGAATCCTTTATTAAGTCAAGTGAAGAAATAGAAAAAAAGCCCATCAAGTATAAAGTGTATTTTTCAGTGTTACTTCAAATACTGTCTACTACAACCATATCCTAAAGACCAATACAGTCATAAATCAATATAACTATGTATTGTAATACTGAAATTTGTATGAAAGTATTAATTCAGCATGCTTCTTATATGCCCTTTGCATGACAAAATTCATGGGGAAAAAGTGCTATGAAATTGTAATCATCCCACTGTAGACTTGCAGGAACTGTATCCTATGTATATTTTCCATTTTATACTTTATGAATTTACTAGTGAATTCATTTCTAAAAGTAAAGGTGTAATTTAGAGGATTGATAAATACATTAAAATACTACCAGAAAATAATAGTTGTTGTTGTTAAGTGCCATCGAGTTGGTTCTGACCTAAAATGACCCTGTATAGGATTTCCAACGAGCTGCTGGTGAGCTTGAACTGCTGACCTTGCAGTTCAACCATTTTTGCAGTCTGGTGCATTAACTCACAATGCCACATCAGGACTCCAAATGGAACATAATAATAGGCATTCAAATGGCATTCTAGAAGAGGATTGAGAGGAAGACAATACTCAAAGAGACAAAATACATCAAGTTATAGATTTCAATATAGTATCAAATTCTTAATAGCAGCATTGAAGTCTAAGAGCATAATGGATCAATAACTTTAAATTCTGAGGTAAATATGTTTTCAATCTATAATTTCAATTTATAATTAATAATGCTATTAATCAAGAGTGATAATAGAGTAAATATTTTCTTAAATACAGTGTTTCAAAATATTTGTAAGATTATTTAAAATGCAGCATGTATAACTGTTTTCTAAGTTATTAATAGGCTTGAGAACAACAATATAAGCAATTTCTCCTAAATAGAAGCAAGTCTGAAAGAATAGACTTCCGTCAGAATTGGCTGCTGAATTCAGAAAGGAAGCTGAATTCAAACAGTTTTGTGAGAAACTGGGAAAGAGGAAGCAATTCAGCGTCACAATCAGTGACTGATATTTGATTTACTCTCTTTGGAGTTTACAAGTGGCTGCCAAGTTACGTATCATGCACAGTGTGCCTAATCCTTAGAGGCCTCTCTTCTAGCTGTAGTCTACGTCAGCAGTGGCCATGAGAGAGCAAGCAACTTGAAGAAAAGATTGTTTACCACTTAAGTTTAAAATGGGATTAGAAAACTAAAGTAAGTGGTTTAGAACAGCATTGGAATGTTGTTTGTATAAGTTTAAAAGATAATATTTTCTGAAAGAGTTTCTTAGCATTTGGTCCAAATTTTTAATTGGGATCTCTTTTGGAAGTGTACTTTTCATACCACTTATATGGGGATCATTATGAAAAGTCACAGATCCATGTTTAATAAATACCCTTCACCATCATTTATAAACTCTGTGAGAAGAAACAAACTGGAGGGCAGAGCAAGATGGTGAAGTGAATGTTGTTGTTGTTAGGTGTCATCAAGTCGATGCCAACTCATAGCAACCTTATGTACAGTAGAACAAAACACTGCCTGGTCCTGGGACAACCTCACAATTGTTGCCATGTTTGAGCCCATTAATGTTGCCACTTTGCCAATCCATCTCACTTGGGGTCTTCATCTTCTTCTCTGACCCACCACCTGACCAAACATGACATCCTTCTCCAGTGACTGGTCTCTCCTGATAATATGTGAGAAGTATAAAAGATGAAGTTTGACCATTCTGGCCTCCAAGGAACACTCTGGCTGTACTTCTTCCAACACAGATCTGTTTGTTCTTTTGACAGCCCATGGCACTTTCAATATTCTCCTCCAACACCATAACTCAAATCCATCAATTCTTCTAAGGTCTACCTTATTCACTGTCCAGCTTTTGCATGCATATGAGGTTATTGAAAATACCATGGCTTGGGTCAGATGCACTTTAGTCCTCAAACTGACAACCTTGATCTTCAAAACTTGAAAAAGGTCTTGTGCAGCAGACATTGTTTGATTTCTTGACTGCTACTTCCATGAGTGTTGATGGTTGATCCAAGAAGAATGAAATCTTTGACAACTTCAATCATTTCTCCATTGGTTTTTGTTGTTGTTAAGTGCCGTAAAGTCAATTCTGACACATAGAGACCCTATACAGGGTTTCCAAGGAGCATCTGGTGAGCTTGCACCACCAACCTTGCAGTTCAAACAACTTTGTAGTCTGACACATTAGCCCACAGTGTCACACAGGAGAATGTTGTTTATTGGTCCATTGGTAAGGACTTTTGTTTTCTTTACATTGAGATGAAATCCATACCGAAGGCTGCAGGCTTTGATTTTCATCAGTAAATATTTTAAGTCCCCTTCAGTTTCAGTAAGCAAGGTTGTAACAGCTGCATACTACAGGTTGTTAATGAATCTTCCTCCAATCCTGATGCCACGTTTTTCTTCATATAACCGAGCTTCTCGGATTATTTGGTCAGTATACAGGTTAAAAAACTATGCTGAAAGAATACAACCCTGTCGCACACCTTTCTTAATTTTAACCATTCAGTGTTTCCATGTTCTGTTTGACAACTGCCTCTTGGTCCATGTACATATTCCTCATGAGCACAATCAAGTGTTCAGGAATATTTATACTTCACAATGTTGTCCATAGCTTGCCATGATCCACACAATCGAAAGCCTTTACATAGTAAAGCACAGATAAACATCTTTCTGGTATTCTATGCTTTTATCCAAGATCTATCAGACATCAGCAATGATATCCCTCATTCCACGTCCTCTTCTGAATCCAGCTTGAACCTCTGGACGTTCTCTGTCAATGTATGCTTGCAGCTGTTTCTGTATTACCTTTAGTAAAACTTTACTTGAATGAGATATCAATGATATTTTCCAATGATTTCTACATTCTGCTGGGTCACCTCTCTTTGGAAT
>NW_006408854.1:1352541-1357777 GCF_000296735.1 Chrysochloris asiatica
ATTTCAGCTTACTAATGCCTAAGATATCGATGTTTATGCGTTCCATTTCGTTTTTTACAATTTCCAATTTTCCTAGATTCATACATCGTACATTCCATGTTCTAACTATTAATATATGTTTACAGCTGTTATTTTCATGTTGATTTGTTCCCCACTGGCAAATGAAGGTCCTGCTTGCTTTACTCCCATGGGCTGTATGCCATTCGCATCATCACGTTCAACTCTACTTCGAGGAGGCAGCTCTTGCTCATCCTCATTTTGAGTGCCTTCCAACCCGAGTGACTCATTTTCCGGCACTATATCTAACAGTATTTTTCTGCTATCCATAAGGTTTTCAGTGACTAAATATTCAGAGGTAGTTCATCTCTCTTTCTCCCTAGTCTGTCTTTGTCTGGAAGTTCATCTGAATATTGTCTACTATGGATGACCCTGCTGTTATTTAAAATACTGGTGGCATAGCTTCCAGAATCGCAGCAACTCACAAGTCACCACAGTCGGACAAACTGACATTCGAGTGTTGGGAAGTTAGTATAGGTTCCCATTTACTCACCTAGCAAATAAACCACTGAACAATAGATTAAAAGCAAGCATAGACAGAACTCAGCGCTCTGTATGGAAGATGAGTTAACACATATGCTAATTGGTCTACTCTGACATGGCCAAAGTGTCATATTGTATATTACTGCATACAGAGAATTAAGGTAGTTCAAAAGTGAAGGAGAGGACTAGAGGAGGTGACACAGAAGCTGAAGAAACCTACCCACTAACAATTGGAGTTGAGTCCTGGTGTGGCACTGTATGATAAGTACTGTACTGCAAGCTTGTTTGAGTTGTAAGATCAGTTGGTCAAGCCGCTCCATGGAAACACTATACAGGGTCACTATGAGTCAGAACCGACTCAGTGGCACTTAACAACAAACATAACAATAACAACTGGAGTATTTGTTCATCACAACCATTTTTGCATGGGAATGTGCAACACCATAAATGGGGAACATGGAAAGGAAGCTCATCTGAGGAAACTAACTTGAATTTTAAAATGATGCAGATTGACCGTGGACATTCTCAGGTAAAACACTAGGGTAGGGCACAGGGTGGGGCACAGTACAACTGCTAAGAGAGAGTGAAGTTGAATCTTTGAATCTCACTGAGACTCAAGGCTAGGAAGAACTACGATGGCAGCAGACAAAGGGAATACTTAGGATGCTCTTTCCTTATCAGAAATAAAGAAGAATGATGAAAATTGAAGACAGCATAGCAACAATTAATTCAGTGGACTAATGAATCACATGAACATCATTCTCTATGACCAGTTCCAGAACTAGATGGTGTCTGACTACCACTATCACATTAGAACACATTAGAAGGCCCTGGATACAGTGGGAGAAAATGTGGAACAAAACTCAAAATCATGAAAATGACTAGACTTACTGGTCACTCTTCAGGGCTAGAACTGAACTTACCCCTGTGGCAAAATTTTCTGCAAAACAATATAAAAGTCAATAAGGAGGACAGTAACACTAGTGAGGTATGCACAGTATAGAATAATCAACCATTTGAAATCAAAAGGGCAGTACTTTTAAAAGTGTTGTTGGTGGTTATGTGCCTTGGAGTTGGTTCTGACTCATAGCGACCCTGTACAGGGTTTCTGAGGCTATAAATCTTTCCAGGAGCAAAAAGCCTCATCTTTCTCCCATGGAACAGCTGGTAGTTTCAAACTGCTGACCTTGCGGTTCACAGTCTGATTCGTAACCACTACACTACCACAGCTCCTTTAGGAAAGAAGAAATGGAAACAAGTAACACAGGGGAAAGTGGAATAAGTGAAGTTACACTGAGAGGATGAAAACCAAGGAGATGAAACAAAATGTATATGAATTGTTGAATGTAACACTGATGATCTGCTCTGTAACATTCAGCCTCCCCCCCACACACACATACACAGACACACATAGTCAGTGTAGGTTGTTTCCCTGAAACTCTGCTGCTGTATACCTTTGAGTCGGTTCTGACTCACATCAACCCTGCATAGGGTTTCTAAGGCTATAAATCTTTACTAGAGCAGAAAGTCTCATCTTTCTCTGATGGAGCAGCTGGTGGATTTGAACCGCTGATTTTGCAGTTAGCAGCCCAAATTATAACCCTGTCTGCTGCCAGGGCTCCTTCAGAAACTCTAGAGGTCAGAAATAATAGAGCAACATATGAGGGAGCTTCATTCAAAAGCTCATTAGAAAAAATGGAATTAAAGATAATGGAAATTTTCCACAAACTTTTTGAAGGCCCTAGGATTTACACCCTCGGAAACCCTGTACAGGGTCGCTATGGGTCGGAACCGACTCGACGGCACGTAACAACAACAACAACAGTATATAAAATATTGAACTAAAAGAGTTACTAAACAAGAATTCTTGACCCAGAAAAGTTGTAACTTAAAAAGGAGGGGGAAATCAAGACATTCCCATAGAGAAGCTCTGGGAATTTGTCACTATGAGACCAGCTTTGCAAGTATTACTCATGGGAGTACTCCAAATGGAGAGACAAAAACTTGTAAATCCAAAGATAAATAATTAAAAGAAGAGAGACAGATCTCCAAAAAAATGCAACACAGGCAATCATAATGTGATATTGTCTAGTAAAGAAATTCAATAATTAAATTCTGCAACCATTATAATATCAAGTTTTAAAGAAATAAGTGCAAACTAAATTTATCAAATATACCATATTTTTATGCATATAAGACATGCCTTCAATGTTTGTTTGCCAACCACTCCTTCCCCAGAAGGCATTTACCATAAATGCTTCTATGCCAATTTTTATAAAATACTTTTTATTGTGAATTGAGGGGAGGTTTACAGACAAAATCATCAGTTCATATTTTACAAACCATACACTATGTTTCATCTCAATGATTGCAATCCCCTCCCTGCGATAACAGTTTTCTCACTTTCTCCCTTTGGTTCTTGTGTCTATGCCACCTGCCTTCCAATCCATTTTCAACTTTGTCCTTAGACAAATGTTGCTCTTTTGATTTCAAATGATTGACCATTCCATGGCAAGCATACCTTACTAATGTTGTTCACCTTCCTACATACCTATCTACTGCTTGGTGGAAAATTGGGCTACAAAGTGAGTTCCTTTCCAGACCTGAAGCATTGCCGAGGGCCATAATCTCAGGTTCCTCCAATCTCTTTCTGACCAGTAAGCCCAGTTTTTTTATTGTTTTGAGTTTTGTTCACATTTCTCCCCACCCTTTCCAGGACCTTCTAATGTGATCCTTTTCAGCAGTTGGTAGTAGTAGTCAGGCACCATCTAGTTTGGGATTAAGAGTCATGGAGACAGATGTTCACATGTTCTATTAGTCCAGTGGACTAATTGATCCCAAGCATCTTCAATTCTCATCACTCTTCATTCTTCCACACATGGAGAGACCACTAGCTGTACTTTAGGTGGTCATTTATGAGCTTAAGATACCTGATGCTATTCACCAAAATAGTGTATATAACAATGTATTGTGGATTGTGTTACACCAAATGACCAAGGTGTGCCCTGAAACTAGGGTTCTGAATCCCTAGGCCCAACAATTCATTGCCTTAAGATGTTTGATAATACCTAAGAAGTTGTTTTGTTTTTTTACCATTTTGCCACTGTATCCTCCACCATATTCATAGTTGGGTTTACAGGAAAGGTAAATACCCATGTACAAATATCCTTATATATTAGTGGGTATACTCATACTCTTCCTCCCATACCCATTCATCTTGTGTATCTGACCATGAATCTGCCCACAGAACACTGTTGTTCCAAGGTTGTATATATAACACTATTTACATCTATCTCTTTTGCCCTTGCATACTTCAACTGTCTTTATCATTCTTTTGCCAACATTCCTCTTCTTGTATATTTTCCTCCCCTTCTACTGAGTTAACATGTGTCTAGCCATGTGACTTTCTTCCTCCAACCTTAGTAATCTTCGAAGAATGTTTATTCTGGCAAGAAAACTTATGCCAATTTAAAAAAAATAAAAAATTAGCATAGTACATTTACCCAAAATACCTCCTGGGTTGAGGGAACAATGGCAAACAATCATGGTGGTGGTGGTAGTTATGTGCTGTGGAGTCAGTTCCGACTCATAGTGACCCTGTACAGGGTTTCTGAGGCTGCAAATCTTTACAGGAGCAGAAAGCCTCATCTTTCTTCTGTGGAACAACTGGTAGTTTTCAACTGCTGACCTTGAAGTTAGCAGCCCCACTCGTAACCACTACACTACCAGAGCTCCTTGGCAAACAAACATAGAAGGCATTAAAATATGATAGGTTGTAAATTGATGTTAATGGCAACACACCAAAATAAATAAGGGGGAGGGAAGCATATAAGGAACTAATTTGTTGTACTGGGGTTTTATATTAAGTGTTGTTCATGTGTTAAAAGTTGTTGCAATTGTAACAACTGTTGTATAATGTATGTGGTAATCACTAAGAAATCACTGAGAAAAATATTCAGAAGAAAAGAAGGAAGAAGGTAAAAGGGCTTTATATAAGAAAGCAGTCTAACACAGACAAAACTAGACTAATCAGATATGAAATGCTCAAAAAACAAATAGCAAAATGAGTGAGGTAGACATTTTGTTGTCAACAATAATCTTAAATGTAAATGGCCTAAATGCCCCATGCAACAGGCAAAGAATGGTAGAATGGATTAAAAAAAATACATTTTTACCATAAAATAAAAGGATGGAGAAAAATATTACATGTGACCAGTAACAAAAAAGAACAGGGATGGCCATACTGATGAAACATAAAATAGACTTTCATTCAAAATCTATTGTAACAGATAAAGAAGGACACTACAAGTACTTGGCAATAAAAGAGCCAATCCAGCCAATAAGAAGAACTAATGATTATGCATACATATATATATATATATGATATATAATAATTATGTGTATATATAATGTGTATTATGTGTATATATATTGTTGTTGTTGTTATGTACCATGGTGTCTGTTCCAACTCATAGCGACCCTGTACGGGGTTTCTGAGGCTGTAAATCTTTATGGGCTCAGAAAGCCTCATCTTTCTCCCATGGAACAGCTGGTAGTTTTGAACTGCTGACCTTGTGGTTCTCAGCCCAATTCGTAACCACTATGCTACTAATAATTATGTATCTGGTAGTGCAGTAGTTACAAGTCAGGCTGCCAACCTAAAGGTCAGCAGTTCAAAACTACCAGCGGTTCCATG
>NW_006408854.1:1358340-1359509 GCF_000296735.1 Chrysochloris asiatica
TATATATATACACACATACATAAGGGTAGGTCAAAAATTATCTGCAATCTGGTTATATTAAAATGCCTGTCCATGTCCATGGCTGATGACAACATTGAGTGTGCCTGTGAAATGATTCTGTCCAATAGATGAGTGACAATAGATTATGTGGCAAATTATTTGCAAATCAGTCATGGCTCTGCCTATGAAATAATCCTTGACAAACTTGGGCTTCAAAAAGTTTGTGTGAGATGGGTACTGAAGAAACTCATGGAAGAGCATAACAGAAGTGTTTGGACACCTGCAAACAAAACTGTAGACCCATCCTTAAAGGAAGATAAAAATTTCTTTAAAAAAATTGTTACTGGTGCCGAGACATAGATTTATCACTATGAGCCTGAGAGTAAATGGCAGAGTTCAGAATGGAAACATCCTCAATTTCCAACTTAGAAAAAGTTCAAAAGTCAACCTTCAGCTGGAAAATCAATGCTTAGTTTTCTGGGATTCTCAAGGGCCAGTTTTGGAACACTATCGGGAAAAAGGTTCAGTAATCACAAATGCTCTTTACAGTGAGATGCTCATTGAAGAGCTGAAGTCTAAACTTCAGAGGATTGCTATCCAAGAGCATTGTCATCTTGCATGAAGTGTACAGCCTCACACTGCAAAAACTTGGTTTTGAAGTCTTGTACCATCCTCTCTATAGTCCGGATCTTGCTCCATGGAACCTTACTTGTTTGATCCCCTGAAAGCAGCCCACTGAGCATGAGGATTCACCACTGCTAAAGAAGTAAAGATAGTGCGGCATTTGTGGCTCAGCTTAAAATCATTTTTAAGGGAATACAAAGTTTGTTGACAAATGGACAAAATGTATTGAAATATAAGGCGATCATGTTGAAAAAATTATGTATTTGTCTTTTCTAACAGTTGATAAAAATATTCTACAGAGTACAGATAATTTTTTACTCAATCTAGTATGTATGTGTGTATATATACACATGTATATATTTACTAGTATATACTGGTAGGGTGCTGTGGGCTAATGCGCCAGACTGCAAAGCCATTTGAACCCCAAGGTTGGTGGTTCAAGCTCACCAGCTACTCCTCAAAAACCTATACAGGGTCGCTATGGGTCAAAACTGACTCAACAGCACTTCACAACAACAACAAATATATATATATATTTAATTGTT
>NW_006408854.1:1362179-1364003 GCF_000296735.1 Chrysochloris asiatica
CTCTTCAATTTGTCATTCCCAGCATAGTAAACCATGTGGTTGTCAGATTCAAAATGGCCAATACCAGTCCATTTCAGCTCACTAATGTCTAAGATATTGATGTTTATGTATTCCATTTCATATCTATACATATTTAGAGAGCTTGAGCCCTGGTGTGGTGCTGTAGGATAAACTCTGGACTGCTAATCGAAAGACCGGAGGTTCAAACCAAACAGCTGTTCTTCAAAAACATTATACAGGGTCACTCTGAGTCAGAACTGACAACATATATACATGTATGTTGTTGTTGTTAACTGTTGTCAAGTTAGTCCCAACTTCATAAAGAAACAAAAAGCCAGACAAACTGCAATGGTGGAGAATAGAGAAGTCTCTGAGATTATCATCCTGAGATGCTCTTTTAACCAAGAACTGACTCTATCCTATGAGATCACCTTTTAGTGAAATAGCAGAGTGGCATACAACATTAAGGATATTATCTGTAAGATTTATGTTGTATTTAAAAACCATATTATGAGACCAAAATGTCAATAATTATCCATAACTAAAGATGAGAGGATAAAGCAAGCAAGAATATCGGAAATGGAACAAATGGAACACAATTAGAAAGTATGTTGCCACACTAAGATAAATATAACTAATATCACTCAACAATATGAGCAGATATTGTCAAATGGGAATCTTTATTTTATTTTTTTAGATGAGAACCTTTAACTTGTGGTACAAACTTATACCAAAACTCAATAAAATATGACTTAAAAACAAATAAATTTGACTAACAAACTCCAAAGTGGTCATGATCGTGTTCTCAAGAGTATAGTCTAAAAAGTTCCAGTTGAATAGATTCATGCAAATATGAAACAAAAGAAAACAAAGACAGTGTGAAATCAACTACATCCTGTGGTGTGGTTGTCATACATTCTTTAATATTGCATATTTATACTTTTTTTATTTACACGTAGAGATGATCATTTCCCTGAGATTAAGGACTCAAATCTTATTTGTGTATTTATGAAACCTCATTTTTTCAAACAAATTAGAATACTTGAGAAGAGAAACCATTGACCAATTCCATGTAAGTAATTCTTTACCCTATGATATGTCTACACTATATTTCAAATGGAGAATGGCTTGGGAAAGGTATAGTGGAAATAATACCATTGACTCAGATATTTTTAAAGCAAGGTATTTATCCCTGTATGTATGCAGGAGGAAAGAAGGGGAACATTCACAAGCAAAATCTGGTGAAGACCCAACCTTAATTCTGTTGGTTCTCTATACAGGGATGACAAGCCAGAGTCCTCTCACCATCTTTCTGGAAATTATTTTAATAAACACAGGAGAGAAAGACCCTTCTATATACACAAGTACCACACTTATCATATACATTTGAAAACTGGTTATGTACAGTTTGAAAACCAGAGAAAAATCAGTAAACAAGGGAATATACATATTTGTAAAGAGATTTAGGATGAAAATAACAAAGAGTATACATTATGGGAATAACAGGATATTTTTTATATGTCATTATATGCTATTGTTCATGTCATTTAAAAATTTGATCCCTGTGTTTTACATCTGGTGTTTTCCATATATAGTCATCATCTATGTTGTTGAAAAAAAGTAATTTGTAGTGAATTAGTCCTTAGTCTTGCAAAATTCTGTTTTGTAACTTCCAGTGTTGTTTCTGTCACCAATTTTTTCCAATTACTGATCCTCTCCTTTATTTACGTTTTTATTGTGATTTGAGTGAAAGTTTAAAGGGCAGATTATCAACAAATGATACACCTTGTTCCATTACAATGATTATAATCCTCTCCATGTACC
>NW_006408854.1:1364663-1368128 GCF_000296735.1 Chrysochloris asiatica
GATACTTGATGTGAAGACACTTTCCCTCTCTGTTTGTATTTTGAGCTACAACATCTATGAGTTTATGTCAGTTCATAAAATTTTAGCAATTTATTCTTTATAAGCTTACATGCCTACTCATGTGTTCCTTTTGAGTTTCAGTCTTAGAGGGGTGATCCTTCCTTTTTGTTTCCAACTTTCCTATTCCAGTCACCAGCATTATCAATGCATCTATTTTAGACTACATAAATTGGTAAAATTATTCAGTTTACTCATCTTTGGCATTAGTGATTGGTAAACAAATTTGATTAACAGTTGTGTTAAATGGTCTACTTCTAAATGTACGGGTATTATCTTATTGCTGACAGTGTTGCACTTTATGATAAATCTTTAAATCTTTTTGACAATGAATGCTATACCATTCCTTTTCAATTTGTCGTTCCTGGCATAGTAGATTGTATAAATGTCTGACTCAAAAGATTAGTACCAATTCACTTCCCATCACTCATCTGCCAGTTTGTCATACTGTGGTGGCTTGTGTGTTGCTGTGATTCTGGAAGCAATGCCACAGGCATTTTAAATACTAGCAGGGTCACCCATATTGGCCAGGTTTCAACTTAGCTTCCAGATGAAGACAGACTAGGAAGAAGGAGAGACAAACTATTTCTGAGTATTTTGTCACTGAAAAACTTATGAATAGCAGTGAAACACTGTCAGCACGAGATTATTGAATACTGAAATGTGATGAAGAGTATCAGAATATTGTCATATATAGTGCCAGAAAATGAGCTCCTCAGGTTTCAAGACACTTAAAATGTGACTGGGGAAGAGCTGACTGTGATGACATGAATGGAGTAGCCTTCTGAACCTTCATTTGCTGCTGGGGCACAACTCAAAATGATATGAGATAACTAAAAATCCATTAATATTATGGATATGTTTCTTAGTATGAATCTAGGAAAATTAGAAACTGTCAAAAATGAAATGGAACCTATAAACATTGATATCTTAGGCATTAGTGAGCTAAAATGGACTGGCGTTTGCCATTTTGAATCTGACAATCACATGATTTACTATGCTGGGAATGAAAAATTGAAGAGGCATTAAACGTCTCATTCATCAGCAAAAAAAAATATCAAGATCAGTCATGAGGTATAACACTGTCTGTGATAGGATAATATCCATGTGCCTACAGGGAAGACCCAAGCCATGGTATTTTCAATAACTTCATATGCATGTGAAAGCTGGATAGTAAATAAGGAATACCATAGAAGAATTGATGCATTTGAGTTATGGTGTTGGAGGACAATATTGAAAGTGCCATGGGCTGCCAAAAGAACCAACAGATCTGTGTTGGAAGAAGTGCAGCCAGAGTGCTCCTTGGAGGTCAGGTTGGCCAAACTTTGTTTCTCATAATTCGGACATATTTTCAGGAGGGACTAGTCGCTGGAGAAGGATATCATGTTTGATAAGGTGGAAGGTCAGAGAAAAAGAGGAAAACCCTCAACAAGATGGATTGGCCAAATGGAAGCATCAATGAACTCAAGTGTGGCAACATAGTGAGGTTGGCCCAGGATCGGGCAGTGTTTCATTCTGCTGTACATAGGTCGCTATGAGTTGGTACCAACTCGATAGCACTAACAACAACAACAACAACAACAACAACAACAGGGAAGACCACTATTATTCAAATTTATGCACCAATGCTAAATCCTATGATGATGAAATTGAAGAATCCTACCCAACTTCTTCGGTCTGAAATTGAAAAAACATGTAATCAAGATGATTGATAATTACTGGCAATTGGAATGCAAAAGTTGGAAACAAAGAGGAAGGATCAGTGGCTGGAAAACATGGCCTTGGTGATAGAAACAATGCTGGAGATTGCATGATATAATTTTGCAAGATCAATTGTTCATTGTAAATACCTCTTTTTAAAACAACATAAATGATAACTGTACACATGGACCACACCAGACAGAATACACAGAAATCGAGTTGATTACATCTGTGGAAAGAAACGGTGGATAAGCTCCATATCATCATGCAAAACAAGGCTAGGGGACAACTGTGGAATAGATCATCATTTTTTTTTTTTTTATGCAAATTCAGTCTGAAGCTGAAGAAGATGAAAACAAGCCCATGAGAGTCAACATATAACCTTGACTATACCCTACCTGAATTAAGAGATCACCTGAAGAACAGATTTGGTGCATAAAACACTAAAGACTGAAGACCAAAAGAGTTGTGGGATGGCATCAAGAACATCATACAGAGACTTCCAGTTTCTGGGGCAGTGGAGAAAGTCAGGTAGGGAAATCTCCGTGCTAGAGGGTGACTGAGATCTCACGCAAGAAATGCTCACAGAACAACGCCAGAATCTCTGGATCAACCATAAGGTCCAGGAAGTCAGTTTCCACGCACTCACAAGTTAAAAAATCATATTAAAGAAAATCCTGCGAGTTAGGAATTTGGAGACGGGACTCTCTCTGTGGCTAACCCACCCTGGACGAGTTTACAAGGTGGGGCTACAGCCATTCTGGCTCAGTGAACTTGTGCTAAAAGCAGCTCAGAGACACTTGGCATAAAGAGGTGGGAGAGACTCTACACATTTCTCCTGCATCTTCCCTGGAGCGCATTCTTTACTCATCCAGGAGCGCATTCTTTACTCATCCAGGTGGGTAGATGTGCATCCCCCCAAATCAGCCCTGACCCCACAGTTCCCCCACGGTACAGACAGAGGGAGCTTGGCGACCACTAATGATGTCAGCCACAGAGACACAGCCCTAAGATTGATTTGAGCTAGACCCTTGATGGCTGTGCACTTCAGAGTCGGTTCCGACTCCAGGCGACCCTGTGCGGGGTTTCTGGGGCTGTGGGTATTTGTGGGAGCGGAGTGCCTTTCCTTTCTCCTATGGAGCAGCTGGTGGTTTTGAGCTGGTGACCTTGTGGTTAGTGGCTGCATTCATGGCCACTGTGCTATCTGGGCTCCATGTGGAGGACCTTTATAATGCAATATGTAAAACCCCAATATAAAAGGACTCAACCATATCGAGACTTTTGCTGTGCACACACAGACACCTAACTGACCTTCAGAGACAAAAATAGTGGACAATCTTTCTCCCATTAACTTCTCAATATCTACCTGTGCACCTCTACTGTAATGACTAGAGGAGGAGCCTGAGTGAGCAGACACCCTCACCCACTCTGGGAGGCTTCTACATTGCACACACACTAACTGTGTAGCTCTGGACAGTTGGCCACAGCTTCATTTCTGTTCCAAAGTGCTGGTATTTGTCCCTGTATTTATACTACTTCTGCTTTTGGTCCTTTTGATCACACATCTTTCCTGGAGGCAGGAGCCTTTTCTCCCTATGTTACCCAAGAAGAGACAACAATCGTGGCTATATAGCCAAGCTATAAGTATACACCATTATATTCCACCACGGAGACAAGAGACAACAACACCTGTTAAACATTACATGC
>NW_006408854.1:1375444-1388651 GCF_000296735.1 Chrysochloris asiatica
TAGCCAGAAATATCACCATAGAAAGCTTTTAAGTCCGTCTTCTGCCTATAACTGATTGGAATACCTAAAATGGGGCTACAACGTGCCCAGTGAAGAGGCTTCCTGTGAAGTCTCTGTATTACACAAGACCATAGGTGGGTTCCTGAACAGCATCCAGAATCTTCTGAGGGGAAATTTCCACTTGAAAGGACAATCAGACCTGCCTGAAACAGCCAGAAGAACAGAAGATACTTCCAGAAAGAAAGACTGACAAGAAAAATACAAAACAATACAGGCAGATCGACTGATTACTACAAGAACAAACAAATGGCTTACCCAGGGGACATCAAGGCAAGTGGTTGGGTCCCCTCAGGGCAAACCTCCTTCAAAGACTAAGACCCAATGGGAATACGTGCTCTGATTGGTGACCAAGTTCGTCACCGATAAGGGGAATTGAGGGAAAAGCAGCAATGAAGCTGTGAGCTAAGCCCTACAATGTTCAATAGACTCCTGTGAACCCGGCTAGAGACCTGGCTGGCCAGCAGTGTGGCAAGACCTGGGGACTCTTGGGCCCAAAGTCAGTGACATAGCCACAGGGGGCTAGACTGGAGAGTGAAGTGTCCAGCTGATAAGAAAGGAGGGCACATGCATAAGTATACCCACACTTGCAGATAATACCCACCTGAACTGGCTTCAATGGCTGGATGATCAGAACTCAACCATAAAAAGAAAGAAGGAAAAAAAGAATAATCTGATACAATCTGATGAACTTGACCTACACCTATGGAAGCAGTAGCTCAAAAGAGGGAACAAATCTTCACAGCAAGGATCACTCCCACCCCCTTCACACAAGGAGAAGACAGGGACTGGCACCTTGGGCATTGGCTACCAGAACAGGGAGGTTACACAAGCAAGAAAGAAGTAATTGGCTTACAAGTATTGTTAATTGCTGTTGAGTCAACTCTTACTCCTGGTGACCACATCTGTTCAGAGTAGAACTACTTTGTTGGGTTTCCACAGCTGTGGTTTTTTGGAAGCAGATTTCCAGGCTTATAATTTGAGGCACCTCTAGATGGGCTGGAACTGCTAACCTTTTGACTAATAGTCAAGCATTCAGCTGTTCATGCCACCCAGATGTTATGTTGTTTTTTTGGTATTAAGTGTTGTAGAGTAGGTTCCAACTCATAGCAACCCCTGTATAGGGTTTCTGAGGGGCAGCTTATAGTTTTGAACCACCAACCATGCTGCTAGCATTCAGTCCTTATCTTACAGTGCCACACCAGGACTCTAGATGTTATGTAGCACATATGTCATTTTAAATTTTAGTTCAATTAAAATACATTTTTAAGAAACCATCTTCAGATTTTTCATAATTCTTCATGTTGCATTTAGTCTTTGAGTGGTAACAGTATTCATAATAATATCCTTTATAATATCCTGTTATTTTTCAGACACTTTGCATGTGCCACATTTATTCACATAATGATATTAACTGTAGGCAAGATTATCTTCATTTTATACCTGAGTAAATGGAGCCTTATGAAAAAACCAATCTACCATAACTTTGAAGCATGTTGTTGTTGTTGTTAAGTACCGTGGAGTCAGTTAAGACTCATAGCGACCCTGCACAGGGTTTCTGAGGCTGCAAATCTTTACAGAAGCAGAAAGCCTCATCGTTCTTCCATGGAACAGCTGGTAGTTTCGAACTGCCAACCTTGAGGTTAGCAACCCGAATCGTAACAACTACGCTACCAGAGCTCCTTTGAAGCATAGGGCCTAAGATTTCAACCCATGTGTGTCTGATTCTTTTTTCAATCAATAAACTTTACAAATATGTTTGTGTGTGTGTGTGTAGTTTGTACATGAATATGTCATGTGTAGCAGTTACCTTTTCCTTTTTCTGGAATTTACTGAAAGCATTAGTCAGAGAGATGAAACTGAAACAAAGTTGGAGGGTCTTTATCAGTGGGAATAAAACACTGTACAGTGAAATGAGGTGCTCTGGTAGCATAGTAGCTATGCATTGGGCTGCTAACCTCAAGGCCAGCAGTTTGAAAATACCAGCTGTTCCGCAGTAGAAAGATGAGACCTTCTGCTCCCATAAAGATTTATAGTCTTGGTAACCCTATTCAAGGTCTCTATGAGTCGGAACGGACTCCAAGGTGCACCACCACTACCACCACATACAGTGAAATGGTATCAGGGACATCTTGAATTTGGGAAAGTATAGGATGTATTTTAGTAACCCCGAAGTAGGACCTGGTGATTGACATGCATAGTACTTGAATAGAAGTTGGAGCAGGATCTTGGAAAAACAGATTCACATCAGCTTATGGGGATCTTTTAAAACTGAGCTTTATTTTCCAGGCTTTGGAAAGTTTCTATCTGACAAGTAACAACATCAGAGGGAGTGCATGTAAGGCCTACTATGGAGTTCGCCCCTGGTTTAGCTTCTCTGAGTATTGTGGAATTACTGACTCACCAAAGCAGTTAACTCATAACAACAACCACCATCTGTTTCTGCTTTGTCCTTGAAAGTATCGCTAATATGTGAGGATGTGAGAGAAATCACAAATTCCCTCTTCTTTAGTAGTCTCTTACCCTTGTAAGTTTGCACTGTACAGTGATAAGATTTTAGCAGTGGCCATTTCTAATCAACTCAGACCCTACCCATTGTTCTATAAACTCCATGAATTTGTCTGGAACACTTAAAAGTTGTGACATCCCCTACTTCAGCAATTTGGGGACACATAAAAAAAACTTTGCTTACTGGTGCATTCTTTTCTTCATGGCTGGATAATATTTTTGGCTGCATTTTAACAAAATCAGACTGCAGGGTAAATACCAACGTGAAGAGTTTCATTGTGCATCTCATCCTTAGTTGATAATTGATGGAATATTTTGTCTTTTTTGGCTCTTACTTCAGTACTTTGCCAAGAAACTGCTGAATACCACCTGTGAAGTTGCAATTTGGCATTTCTGTTACTTTTGAAAAGAAATTAAATGATGCGTTCCAGGAAGAGTTCATAGTTGCTCATTAATTCTAGCTTAATCAAATTAAGGGGGGAAAAATCCCAACAGTAAAACTAGAGCACCTGTAACAATATTGCCGGAAATTATGACCCTATTTTTTATAGTACTGGGGTTGATAATTGGGCTGTTGATAGTATTATTTAAGTACTCATTAAATGTGCTACCATTTAATAGGCTTGGCTGAACACAAGCCTTCATTAAAAGTCATAGCAGTTTTTTGGTTTTGTTATTTTTTTATCTTGTATTTTTCCATAAAATTTATCCCATTGGGTAACTCATGAGGGGTGGACTTTAACTAGCAGGTCACAGTCTAGGATGAAGTGTGGGTCTTGTGAGTGGAGAGTGGAGCATAGTCAGGATTTGTAACAGTTTCCAGCTGTCCCTGAAGCATTGATGCTACCTGTAGAAAATAAATCTGGAAAATTGATTAGAGATTGGAAAGAAGACTCAGTAAATATTAAATGTGGGACATTTTCATTTTTTAATTTAGAAAAGTAAACTTTTACTACTAAGGATTAAGCCAATGAAAGACTTTCTGAACTTTATGTATGGAAGAAAATTGTATATTTCCTTATAGGTGTGCAAAGAAATTGCCTTTTCTATTAATATTTTCACCTTTGAATAGAAGGTTATTTATAGATATTAAAGTTAATTTTATTTTCCTTCTTTTATCATTATTATTTTTTTAAAGTGTGTTTTTCTTTTTGCTCGTTTTTGTTTTTTTTGGTTCCTTTCTGAAAATGGTTCTCACAAAATTTTTCAATACTTCTTTTGTATGCTTTTCTCATCCATTTTGAAGAGCAGGAAAGGAAAGAACTACATTGAGCACTGTGTTGAGAATCAGTTATTCTACCATTTTAATTTCCATTTTACAGATGTGACAACAAACTTGCCTAGTCTCCTGACTAATAACTAATGAAACTGCAAATATAACTTATAAATATAAATGTAAATTCTGGCTTATTTCAAAGTCTAATTTATTTTTACTACACACACACACACACACACACACGTATATATAAATGTATACATACATATAGGCATATATGTAGTAGGAAAAAAATAGACTTTGAAATAAGTCACTAGGTATTGCCACATGTTCTCTGGAGTACAAAATCACTTCCAGTTGATAGCCACTACTCTAGACAAACAATCTATGTTTTTATAAGTTTTTTTTCTATGCACTTTATGAAATGTATACTGTTGCTTTTACATTATAGAACGATCATCTCATTTGACTTTAGAATGTTGTTATCAGTTTAACTGAGTAATAGAATTGACTCTGAATCCTTTGGTTTCATGTCATGGTCCTTTCAAGTGCTGCTAGAGCATTTGTACAATTTTGTTTTGGGATGAATATTGAAAAGATGGTTTCAGTGATAAATATCAGGTCCAATGGCAATTGATTACCTTTGGTTTATCCCTGTAGTTACTGTTTCGGAAATATTTTAGTAATGATTCTGGCATTTTATCTTTTGTCTGCCTAACAACTTTTTCAAACAAAACTTCAAATTCACCTTTTTGTAACAGCTAGACCTCATGTTGTCATTATGCTTTGTTTCCCCAACCCCAAAATATATAGCAATAATTTTCTTGATTTAGTGTGATTCATTGCCCTAGTTTGTCTGGGATGATCTTGGTTTTAGTACTGAAAGTCACATATCTAAGTGAGCGTCCCTTAGTTCTGGACAATTCAAGATGGTTGAAAACCTTATTTAATATTTCAATTTATTTCACTGACAATCAAAGCCATTTAGTGTTTCTCTTATTTCTGTTTTACAATGACAAGAGAAATTTAGTGCAAAGACATTCACACACCATGGGTTGAGTTTGGCCCACAGTTGCTATATATGTGATAGCAAGTTATGTTTCATAAATTGAATTTGAATGCTTGCCTTAGAACTCAGGACCACATGTTATTGTATATCTAGTTATTCTGTAGTCCTGGTGTAGTATTGCAGGTTAATGCACTGGACTGCAAAGTCGGTTTTAACTGCAAGGTCGGCAGTTCAAGCTCACCAGCTGCTCCTCAGGAACAGGGTTGCTATGGGTCAGAACCTCCTTGAAGGCACTCAAGAATAACTCCACAAATTTATGTAACTGCCTTGCAGTCTTTGATTTGCAGCCCTTCATTCAAGGGCTGCTGTCAGCTTTCTTATTAGGTGAAGAAAACTTTTTGGTCGAAGTAGATTTTCCAACATGGCCGACTCATCGATGTGCTTGTTCAAGACTTCTTCCAACTATCATATAACATGAAATCAGCTTTCTGAAGCAGTTTTAATTCCTTGGCAGTCTTTTTAAAGTGTTGTCTACTCCCAGGTGGTTAACTCAAAGGCTTCTTAAAATGTCTGTCAAGATTTTACAGATGAAATAGATAACAATCTGTGGGGTGTTGAGTGAGGATTGCTAAAATCATCCTGTACATACTTAATATAGCCTCTCATGATGGTAGAAAAGTTCTCCAACAGTAGCTCCACTCCTTCAAATTTTGTCACCAGGAAAATTTTGTCCTTAAAGTTTGTCACCAGGAAAGCTCCTTTTAAAATACATATTTGCAGGATAACAAACTCAGCATAATTTTATAGACCAATTGGTTTTATGAAAAACCAAATAAACCAAACAAAGTGCCAATGAGTCAGTTCCAACTCATACATTTCAGAGTGGAACTGTGCTCCATAGGATTTTCAATGATTATGATCTTTTCAAGCAGTGTGCCATATCTTGCTTCAGAAGTGCCATTTGTTGTTGTTGTGAAGTGCTGTCGAGTCAGTTCCAACCCATAGCGACCCTGTATAGGGTTTCTGAGGAGCAGCTGGTGAGCTTGAACTGCCAACCTTGCAGTTCAAATGGCTTTGCAGTCTGGCACATTAACCCACAGTGCCATAGAAGTGCCACTGGGTAGCTTCAAACCACCAACTTTTTGGTTTGTCTCTGAGTGCTTTGCCATTTGTACCACCCAGGGACTCCTCAGTTATTACAGAAGCCTGTGTGAAATATGAGAAGTTTTGAAAGGGATCAAATTGAGAATTGTTAAAATTCTGAAGCTTACTTTGTCTGACACAAGGTGAGAACTGAATGGTGACAGTTCTAAGCAGTTAGAATAATATGGAGATACAGCATGCTAGGAAAGGGATTGCTAACAGAATATAGTGCTAGATTTAGGATGCAAATGATTCTACTTTGAAATTTCTCTGACCCTACTTTTTCCAACTTGTCTTTTAAGGAGTTTAAATAAACACTATGGTGTTTTCTTCCATACATACAACTGCATACAAAAGGAAGAAGAAAAGATAGTGATGGTACTCATTCCTTGCCTTCAGTAACAGTAATATGAAGTAACTCCAGCATGGCCAGTATTAACCTCACAGCGCCCTCTTCTGATTTTGGTATAGCAATATGAGTAGTCATACTTTAAAGGAACCAACAATATTGCTGCTTAATGTCCATTTGTTTTTTCTTACAGTGACAAAGCATACATTCATTAAATAGCATTGAGCACCTGTATCAACTTATTGTTCTAGAGGCTTGTTCTTGACACTTTAATAGGAATACGTTCAATGCAACTCTGCCATTTTTTTTTTTTTTTTTTTTTTAATGTCCCCCAGATTTCTTGGCATAGACTAGTTAGTGCCTCCAGCATTGCAACAGTTTGTGGGTTGTTGTTGTTTTTCCCCTAAGTTTTTATTGTTAATTGAGTTAAAATTTACAGGGCAGATCATCAGTTTTACTTCTAACAAATCATATACTTTGTTTCATTACAATGGTTATAATCCCCTCCATTATATCTTAACAGTATATCTCTCTATTCATTTTAGCTCTTTTGTTTTTAAATCATGCATATGTAATAATGTACACCAGCAAAGAGCACATTCTGTAAGCCTGCCTCCTGGCCGCCAGCTCCCAGTCCTTCTCTTTCCATGAATCTAGAGTCCTCAGCTGGTCTGTCTCTATCTAGATGTCCTCATCTCTGCCTCCATCTCTGATGTTGCTGCTTCTCTGGATAAAGCCCTGTGTTCCTCTTGTGTTCTTCTCCCTTGATGGTCCTAGGATCCTCTGTTTCTGGACTGTAAGATTAACTACTCCCCCATTTTTGTTACAAAACTTCTACCTTTACAATTGTGACAGTTGTAATTATTCATGATAACAATTACTCACTATTGAATCATAAGAATCTTATCCCCATCTCTTTTTACAGACCCATCTAGACAAGAAGAAAACTATTCCGTGGGGATTCTATCTCCCCCTCACACACTCTTATTCTTAATATTCTTAATAACTCAAAGTTGGGTACTTTTTATTTTCCCTTAAAGATATATAAATGACATACATAGATTACCCTTTCCTGGTCTCTGGGTTCATTTTCTCAAGCTCTTCTTCTCTGGCCAGTTACCATTTGATAGAGTTCTTTTATTTTTGGTCTCTATAGCAATGCTGTTGTTGTTAGTTATCAGTTTCTACTCAGGGTGATAGTGTGGACAACAGAATGAAACACCATCTGGTCCTGTGCCATCCTCACAATTGTTATGGTTGAGCCTATTGGGTAACATGTCCAAAATATGTGAGATGACATTTCATCATCTCTTCCTAGGAGCATTCTGGCTGTATTTCTTCCAAAACAGATTTGTTCTTCTGGCTCCATGGCAGTTTTAGTGTTCTTGACCAACATCACAATTCAAATGCATTAGTTCTTTTCTAGTCTTTCTTATTCATTGTCCAGTTTTCACATGAAATATTTAATAAAAATGATACTAGGATGAGACTTACCTGGAGAGTTTCATAAGAAATTCAGATTCAAACCTCCTGAATCAGAATTTCCCCAGGCAATATTACTGCCTACTAAAATTATAGAGATGTTGCTCAATACTCTCTCTGTTAGTGACCTCATCATTAGCCACAGCTTTAAGTACCATTTGTATTCTCATGATTTGCACGTTTTATCTCTACTGCAAACCTCTCTTTGTACCTCTGGTTCTGTATACTTTGTTGCCCCTCAACAGCTTCTCTTGGATGTCTGTGTCTCATACTTAACAAATCCATACAAAATTTTTAATACTCCTGTTAAACCTCTGCCTCTCATAGTCTTTCATATTTTAATTACTGAGAATGTCGTTCATGGAGTTCCTCTAGCACTGTTCATCTATTCCTCTGCCTTACCCACTTTATCCAAACTATCATCAAGATCTGTAAGTCTAACCTCCAATTTTTACCGTGATTCCGTTTACTTTCTGCTAGATCTATCTATAAATTTTTATACCAAAATAGGCTTCTAACTGGTCTGTCTGCTTCAGATCCAGTTTCTTCCCAATTTGATCTTTACTTACAGCTACTCTTATCTTTTAAAAAAATGCCGTGCATATTCTGTATTGAAACTCTTAAATGGCTTGCAACTGCTCTTCAATTTCAATTCTGCTTTCTCTATATTACCTGTAAGTGTGTGGATGCCCAACTGCAGTCTGCCTGTGTAGTCTGCTCCCGCTAGCCCAGCATGATTGGCCTTGCTCACTATGCTCCTGCTTCACTGGCCTTTCCTTGGCTCCCTAAAGATTCTCTGCCTGGGAATTTCTGTGAGTTCTGTTGCCATTACTTGATTACTTGAAATGGTCTTCTCCCTAATCCTTGACTTTTCACAGTGAAGATTCCTTCTCTTACTTCAGGGATCAAATTAAATATCTCCTTCTCAGGGAGGCCTTCCTTCATCGCCCTGTTTCACTCTACTGAACACTCTTTCCCCTCCAGTGCACACTGTTCTCTCTGTTCATTTGTTCTTTCTTCTAGGCTTTGTATTTTGTGGTTACTTAATGGTTTATTTTTATTTCTGCCATGAGACCGTACACTCCATGAGAACAGGAAATGTGGTTGTTTTAGTCACCATTATGCACTTGCTACCTAGCACAGTGCCTGGCTAATAATAAGCACTCAGTATATATGTATTAAAGAAATTCATTAAGGCTGGGGTTTTATTTGTTTATTTCAGCATTTAAAGTAAGACCAAGAAATGGCAGATGAAAAATAACATTTGGGTAGGATTTTGTATAATGACTGCTTTTATTTTTGAAGTAGAAATCTAAGAATTAAAATTTAATATAGCTTTATAATAATTTATTTGTACTTTATCCCATCCATCATAGTTTTATATAGTTTAAATATAAATATTAAACTAACTACTGAAAAAGGCATTTAAATTTGTCTGCCTGTCTCACCTCTAATTTCTTTACAATTTGATCTCTACATAGGAGCCAATCTTGTCTTTTTTAAAAAAAATTCCATGTGTATCCTCGATTGAAACTTTTTAAGTTTGTGACTGCTCTTCAATTTCAATGCAGATTTCTTCATGTAGCCTGTTAGAGTATGAATGTCCAACTCCAGCCTGCCTGGCCAGTCAGCTCCCACAACCCCAGCCTGACTGCCCTTCCTCTCTGTGTCCAAGCCACATTGGCCTTACCAGCCAGCCCTTTCTTCCTTTAGTTGTATAATTCAGAGTTGGATTTTTGTATCCCAATTTAAAAAATTTTAAATTCAGTATTCTTGACACAGGAACTAATTTTCCCCCTCATTTATGTGGGGGGAAAAATTAACACCGCATTGGCCTTTTTGTAGTTGTTAAGTGCTGTTGACTTGGTTCCAACCCATTAACGACTGTGTATAGGATTTCTGAAGAGTGTCTGGTGAGCTTGAACCACTGCCCTTGAGGTTCAAAGTAACTTTGCAGTCCAGTGCATTAATGCACAGCATCACATTAGGGCTATGAGTTGGTCTTAGATACTGCTATAAAATAGCTTGTTCCCTCCATTCTCTGACTTGTAGGTGGTAACAAAAACAAATAAAAATAAAAAAGTACGATTCAGCTTTTGACTCTTGTGCCTAAAATTCTACATTTTGATTGTGTCAAGTGTTATCTGAGAGGTCATTACATTATCAAACTTCAATTTCCATGAGATCTCTTCATTGGTTTTATTTTGACTAGTGGAACTTGAAAGCATTTCCCTCTACAAGGAAGAGTAAATGCCAACAGAAAACTGACCCCCATCTAATGCTATGGTAGCATGATTTTATTGTTCAGCAAAAATATTGTGCGGGGTTTTGCCTAATTACTGTACTATGAGCTCATAAACAGATTTTACCATCTTTACATCTTTAGGACAGAATATAATAAGTATTTCATAAAATCTTATTGGAAAGAATGAGTAATTTAGGGAATCAAATTTAGAAGACCAGCTTCTAACAGTTCATTAAGTATTTAAGAATATATTTTTGGAAAAAGTTGGACTGATATATTATACTATTTGTAAATATGCCTATGGACTTTGGAGGAAGAAATGATCTTTTATCAATGAAAATGAATAGGTATTTGATGTTGGATATTATGTATCACTTAGTATTTTTATCATTGTTGGACAGATTTGCTTAGTCAACTTTCACATTGGATGCCTTTGTTTTTTCCTCTCTTATCTAGCCATTTTCACCTTCTATGCTTGGCTTATTTTTGTTAAGTGGAACAAATATTGAGTAACTTTTATTGATGTTGGCACACATTTCACAACCTCTTTGTGGCCTTTCTCCTCATTACCTTATCTGACACTTTTTACACTGTGTTTTTACTATTCTTTAAAAAAGTAATCTACTGACATATAAGAACCATGACGTTTCGTTTCATTCTTTGATATTTTTCTCACAGTAGAAGCTGTGGCTACATCTGAGATATCATTAGTGAATTAAATGCTGAATATCACATCTTGGATTGTGGCCTCCCATGAGTCATTTGTCTTTTGAACAAGGTGTGCCCAATGTTGGAAAGAAATCATAGCAATGTCTACACTGGAGTGCCAACAAGTCTTTCAAAAGGAGTTGCCACACCCAAACCTAAAGCAGTTTTTCAATAGTTAAGATTAAGAGTAATTAACATTTCATATATCTCTACTTATTTGTCTGTAATATTTCCATGAAAAGTAACATTTTAGCCATGTGTGTCAGTGCTCAGTTTAACATTTTTATCTTCCAAAATTTGTTTTCATTGGATTTATTTTTTCTCGACATAGCTTTTAAAATATACATATATTAATTGCCTTTTTATAAAGAGTAAAACTACTTCATGGAGACTTATTAGTAGCTCATTTTAGCTTGTATTATGTTCTCCTTTTTATAACAATGTTAGCTTCAAGTGTATAAGATGGGTTCTCTGTTGGCCGTCATGAATCTGAGTTTGAGGATCTGAGTGCTTTCGTACTAGGGTTGTCCTAATGTGGGTTGTCAGAGTTCTCTTTCCTTGCTATCTAGAAGCACCTCAGGCTTCTAAATACAAACCAGTTTTATTATACTTGTCAGTAAGTCCTAAATATTCCATAAAATATTCCTTTATTAATAGAATATGAATAGATAAAAATAGATAACAATTTTATTTGTGTGTGCATAGTGTATTTGTATGTACATAAAACTTCCATTGAAGTTTTAAATATAAAATATGTGATGTGAGATTTACAGAAAATAATATAACGGCAGGTTTAAAGACTTTACGTAGAGTCCTGAAGTTCTAAATGTCATGCGAAATCAAAATAATACATATCAAATTAGTTAAACCCAAAAATGATTATAAATAAGTCTGAGTACCGCAGTGGCTGGAGTGTGTTCTGGAAGTCGGATTTGCTACTAACAAGAGCCATGTTCAAACCTATAGTCTTTCTTACAATGAACATACAAACACACATAAAGTGGTATAAAAGAAAAATTTTGTATGTGTTAGTTAATTGAGCTATGTACAATGAAAATTCCAATAACTTTTGAGGCCCTAGTATCTGTTTTGTTATTTATATTACAGATTTCATAAATGTGTAATCTTTATATTTCTTTTTCTTGTTCACCTAATAAGAATATGTGAGGTACAGCTTTGCTTTTGTTCACATCACATTATTATGAAAATAAATCACATGAAAAAAGACTTCTAAAAACAACCTTAACAGAAAGGAGGTTGATTAAAACATTTCTATGTGGGTATTTAAGGAGCTCTGGTAGCGTAGTGGTTACAAATCAGGCTGCTAATTTTACGGTTAGCAGTTCGAAACTACCAACTGTTCCATGGGAGGAAGATGAGGCTTTCTGCACCCCTAAAGATGTACAGCCTCAGAAACCCTATGAAGGGTTGCTATGAGTCGAAACCGACTCCATGGCACATAACAACAACAACAACAACAACAACAACAACAACACGTGGGTATTTATGTTACATGACAGTAGAGCTGTCTGAATACTAAAACATTATATGAAGCTCTGTGGTTAGCATGACTAATATTATTTAAGTTAGTTATAAAGGAGCTCTGGTAGTGTAGTACTTATGAGTTGGCCTGCTAATTTCAAGGTCAGCAGTTCGAAGCTACCAACTGCTCCTCAGGAGAAAGATGAGGCTTTCTGTTCCAGTAAAGATTTACAGCCTCAGAAACCCTACTCAGGGTCGCTATGATTTGGAACCAAACTCCACAGAATACAACTACCATCACTAAATGATTATGAGGGAGTGTGGTAGTTCTGTAAGGTAAGTCCAGGACTGTGAACTACAAGGTTGGCAGTTCTAGCTCAACAGCCTATTAGTGGGAGAAAGATGAGGTTTTTTGCTCCTGCAAAGGTTTACAGCCTCAGAAGCCCTGTACAGGATCACTATGAGTCGGAATCGACTTGATGGCCCTTTACAACAACAACAACAGTTTGATTATAAATTTGTCCTTCTTCTGTCTAGAAGATGATTTGATATGATATAAAATATAAAATATTAATATTTTATTGTAAATATTTTACTTACTCTAAGTTAAGTAGTTAATTATATAAAATTGTTACATAGACATAGTATAAAAGTACCTTGATTCTTAATGTCACAAATTGTATTTTAGATGTCATTAAAATAGATTAAGTGTTTTTGTCAGTGCAGAGAAGCAAATCACATAAACTCACCTGCAATCATTGTATGTATATGTTATCCTGGTGTGGCACTGTGGGATAATGCATTGGACTACAAGACTGGTGATTCAAATTCACAGTCGCTCCTCAAAAACCCTATACAGGGTTGCTATGAGTTTGAATCAACTCAAAGGCACTTAACAACAACAACTTGTATTGTTGTTGTTGTCAGGTGCCATAGAGTCGGAACCTACTCATAGCGACCCCATGCACAGCAAAACGAAACAATGTCCAATCCTGGGCCAACCTCACT
>NW_006408854.1:1391871-1402133 GCF_000296735.1 Chrysochloris asiatica
CATATTTTGGCTCTTGTAGATTTGTTTTCATTTTCTTCAGCTTTAATTTGAATTTGCATATCAGTAATTGATGGTCTGTTCCACAGTCTGCCCCTTGCCTTGTCTTCACTGATGATATGGAGCTTTTCCATCTTCTTTTTCCTCAGATGTAGTCAATTTGATTTCTATGTGTTCCATCTGGCGAGGTCCATGTGTAAATGTTGTCCATAGCTTGTCATGATCCACACAATCGAAAGCCTTTGCGTAGTCAATAAAGCACAGGTAAACATCCTTCTGATTCAAGATCCATTGGACATCAGCAATGATATCTCTCTTTCCACGGCCTCTTCTGAATCCAGCTTGAACCTCTGGAAGTTCTCTGTCAACTTGTATAGAAAATATAAAATTCAGGCTATATTGATATTGATTAATAGGAACATTTTTATCTTAACATGGAAAACGATATAAATATTGGTGCAATAATAACAACAAAATTATTAATTAATGAACATTTGTAATATTTTATTTGGGCCAATGATTTTTGATAAAAAATTGTAAAAGTTTGAACAGAGATGATGAATCCACTCCATCTCTACCACGTATCCCACTAGCACATTCAAGTTTCTGGCCACATTTTTATAGCTACAGGATTGATATTCTATTATGGTGGTTCATAACCAGGCAGATCATTGGCTTCCCAGCATCTTTTTGGTGGTTTTTCATTGTCTTATGCTTTGTATATCTATATGAAAGGTGTATTTTGTTCTTTTAATTAAAGTATTTCATAATAATCCTTTTATGTCATATTGTGTCTTAGATTATGAAATTAAAAATGACACATAAAATTTTCATCCAGGAAATTTTTCCTCATTTGTGTTGAAAAGTTGTGAATACAGAATACAAAATGTATGTTAAATTATATACTTCAAGATTAAATGTTAAAGGATGAGTTTTCCTGAAACTTTTGGCTAGAACTCTAAATGAGTTTGTGGGGAGAGTCATAGAATCTTTCCTGGGCTTAACAAAATTATTAATCATAGATTTATTCACTTCTATTTTTTAAAGTGCTCACCTTTTCTTAACACTACAGAGACCAAGGACTCATTGTGTGGTTTTCTGGACTGCGAACCACAACGTTGGCACTTCAAATCCACCAGCTGCTCTTCAGAAACCATATACAGAGTCGCTATGAGTCAGAATTGACTTGACAGCACTTAAGAACAACAGAGACAAAGACCACATGGGAATATAACAGCACCTTTTTCTTTATTGCTTGATGTGTTTCATACAATTTTTATTATTTTGAATAGATATCGCCCATCCTAGCACTCTGATCAAAAAGTATTTGTGATAGCTTTTGATACTGTTACAATGAAAATAAGGCTAGAACAATATAATATAATAAAAGTTGTTAAGTTGTTGTTAAGTGCAGTCGAGTCGGTTCTGATGCATAGCAACCCTGTACAGGGTTTCCGAGGCTCTGGTAGTATAGTGGTTACGAATCAGGCTGAGAATCGCAAGGTCAGCAGTTCGAAACTACCAGCTGTTCCGCGGGAGAAAGATGAAGCGTTCTGCTCCCATAACGATTTACAGCCTCGGAAACCCTGTACAGGGTCGCTATGGGTAGGAACCGACTCGACCGCACTTAACAACAACAACAACAACAACAACAATGCTACCAGTAAAAGTATTGGTCTCTTAAACTTTCCAGATTCCAAAATAACAAAGCCTAACATTACTCAGAGCTGGTGACTTGAAAAGGATAGCAATTTGAGAATTAGGCAAGCTGTGAATTCAGTAATCAGATGTCTTTGTTGTTGTTAGGTGCCATTGAGTTGGCTCTAATTCATAACAACCCAATTTGTAAAACTGAATGAAACACTGTCTGCTCCTTTGCCATCCTTGTAATCTCCTCTGTGTTTGAGTCCATAGTTGCAACAACTGTGTCAATCCATCTCATTGATGGACTTCTATTTCTCTGCCCCTTTACTCTTCTAAACATGATGTCCTCCAGTCAATTTCAAAGGATATTGATCATTATTTCTTTTAATTTTTGACAACTTCCAATATGCCTTGATTCATACTTCTTACATTCCATGTTATGATTATTAGTGTATGTTTGCAGCTATTTCTTTTTATTTTGAATTATGCCCTATCAGCAAATGAAGATCCTGAAAGTTTTGCTCCATTCATGTCATTAAGGTAACGTTACTTTGAAGAGGAGCCCTGGTACGGTGCTATAGGTCATTTGAACTGAAAGATCAGTGGTTCAAACTCACCTGCCACTCCTTGGAAACCCTATGCAGTTCCAAGGGTCATGACTTGGAACTGACTCTACAGCACTTAACAGCAACAATTACTTTGAAGTGGCAATTCTTCACCAGTTGTATTTTGAGTGCCATTTTCCTAAGGGGCTCAGCTTCCAGTACTAGATTTGACAATGTTTCCTGTTATTCCTAAGTTTGTCAGTAGATAGCTGTTCAGAGGACTCCTGGTGTGATGCTGTAGGATAAGCACTGGACTGAGAACTACAAGGTTGGCAGTTCAAACCCACCAGCTATGCCTTGGAAAACCTACACAGGGTCTCTATGAGTCAGAACTGACTCAACAGCACTTAATAACAACAACAGCCATTCAGACGTGTCCACATCACCTTCTTCCTAGTCTTCATATTGAAATGATCAATGTTGTTGTTGCTGTTAAATGTTGTTAAGTCAGTTCCAACTCACAGAGACCCTGCATAGGGTTTCCAAGGATCCAAGGTGAGCTTGAACCACCAACACTGCTGTTCAAATTGACTTTGCAGTCTAGAGCATTAACCTGCAGCACCACACCAGGACTCCAAAGTGATCAATAGTAAATATTAAATTAGGAAGATAATGTAGTATAATATTTATTTTTCCCAAACCCTGCAAAAGCTAAAGGTTGTTCATTTTGATAATTACTATATTCTTCACTTTTTAATGTGTTTTTGATAGTCTAGACCAACATCTGTCAGTTTGTCATAATGTGGTGGCTTGTATGTTGTTGTGATACTAGAAGCTATGCCACCAGTATTTTAAATACCAGTTGGGTCACCCATGGTAGACAGAACTCACTGAGGCTTCCAGACTAAAACAGACTAGGAAGGAGAGGCAGACTACTTCTGAATGTTTAGCCACTGAAAATCTTATGAATAGCAGTGGAACATTGTCATACATGGTGCCAATAGGTGAGTCCCTCAGGTTGGAAGGCACTCAAAGTACAACTGCAGAAGAGCTGCCTCCTCAAAGTAGAGTTGTTCATGATGACATGGACAGAGTAAAGCTTTCAGGACCTCCATTTGCTGATGGGTCACAACTCAAAATGAAGAGATACAGCTGCAAACATCCATTAGTAATGGGAACATGGAATGTATTAAGCATCAACTAGGAAAATAATTAGTTGCCAAAAATAAAATGAACACATAAACATCAATATCATAGGTGTTAGTGTACTGAAATGGTATTTCCAATTTTGAATCAAACAATCATATGGTTTACTATACCAGCAACAACAAATTTAAGAGGAATTGCATCATTTTCGGCATCATAAAGAACATTTCAAGATCTTTCTAGAAATACAATGCAATCTGTGATAGAATAATATGCATACACTTTTATGGAAGTTACTGCCGCTGGTTTTCAAATTTATGCACCAACCATTAAGCCAGTGATGATGAAATTAAAGAGTTCTATCAACTTCTTTTGCCTGAAGTTCATCACACATGCAATCAACATACATTGATAATTACTGGTGATTGGAATGCAAAGGTTGGAAGAAAAGAGGAAGGATAAGTAGTTGGGAAATATGGTCTTGATACAAATGATGCTGGAGATTGTATGATAGAATTTTGCAAGAACAACTACGTATTCATTGCAAATATCTTTTAAAACAACATAAAAAAGATGACTGCACTATATATAGTCATCTCCAGGAACTGGTTCCATCTGATATGTCTAAAGTATGAGAGATGAAGTCTCGCCATCCTGGCTTCAAAGGAGCATGCCTGCTTTACTTCTTCCAAGATGGCCTTGATGTCATTTTTTGTTCTGGCAGTCCATGGTTCATTTAATATTCTTCTCCAATACCATAACTCAAATTCTTCAATTTCTCTGTGGTCTGCCTTTTTCATTGTCCAACTTTCACATGCATATGAGGCTATTGGAATTACCTTAGCTTGGGTGAGGTGCATCTTAGTCCTTGAACTGGTATCTTTGCTCTTGAGCATGCTAAGGAAAGTCTTGTGCAGCATATTTGCCTAATGCAATATGTCATGTCATTTGAGTCGAATCTAAGGTACTTCAGTCTTTCACAACTTCAATCTTTTCTCCATTTATCATGATGTTATTTATTGGTCCAGATGTGAAGATTTTTTCTTTTTTTACATAGAGGTGCAGTCCACACTGAAGAGTGTAGTCTTCGATCTTCATTAGTATTTATGTCCTATCTACTTCCAGTAAGCAATTTTATATCATCTACATATTGCAGGTTGTTAATAACTAGTCTTCTTCCAATGTCATGCTCTTCTTCATAGAATTCGGTATATCTGATTATTTGCTCAGCATACAGATTAAGTATGGTGAAAGGATACAACCCTAGCTCTCACCTTTCCTGATTTTAAACCACTCTGTATCTTAAGGTACAAGCAACTGTTTCTAAAATGTAAGTGTTCACAAAGGTTTTCATCATTCTTGAAACTTCTTCACACTGTCAGATCAGTATTCAATGTCATTGTTATATTTATATCACTGTCATCATCATCTGGAGTCCTGGTGTGGTGCTGTGGTTTAATGCACTGGACTGCAAAGTTGGTTTGAACTGCAAGGTTGGCAGTTAAAGCTTACCAGCCACTCCTCGGAAACACTATACAGGGTTGCTATGGGTCAAAACTGACTTGATGGTGCTTAATAATAACAACATCATCATCATCTATTTACTGATCATTTGTGAATGCCTCTGAAATTTTATATAAACTGAACTACATGTAAAAACACAGTCACTTATAAAATTGTTTGTTAAGCACCTTCAAGTCAGTTCTGACTCATACTGACCTTGTATTTGGTTTACAAGGGGCACCTAGAGAGTTTGAACTGCTGATCTTGCTGTTCAAATGGGCCTTGTGGTCTACTGCATTATCCAACAGTGCCACACCAAGTCTCCACTTACCAATTAAAAGGTGAAATATCTTCTTGTTGCATAGTGAGTTGAAGATTTGGCCTAAGTGTTGAGGAAACCCTGTTTTGTTCTGCTTGTTGACAACAATGAGCATACTAATAGGTCTTGAGTATTCTTTTTCCAGTGTAGCTATTTCTAATCAATATTTCATGCCCTTGTTTAAGAGCACAGCAGTGACTGACTGACATTGCAAAGTCTGTTGTCCTCCCAGATGTTAGTGAGTTTAAAGAGTATAGATTCACCCAAGCATGGAGCAACAGATGTCAGAGGTGCCGGCTATCTAATCCTAAATGAATGTGGAACCTAATTTAATCTTTACTTTGAACTTCTGCAAGGTAAAAGTTTGGTTAAATGAGGATGTTAATATTAAGGAACAGTTACTTATTTTCTAAATGTAATCCTTTAATCAAACTTCTTTTATTGAATCAATTTCAGTTATTCATTAATATCTGTTGAATTTCTAATATGAACCAGGCAACCATGTTTACAGTTGTGAACAGAAAAGGAACAAAGTCTCTGCTCTTTACAAGCACTTTACAAAGTCTCTGCTCTTTACAAAACACTGTTTGGTCCTGCACCAATGTCACAATTGTTACATTTGAGCCCGTCGGTGATATCATTTTGTCAATTCATCTTGTTGAGGCATCTTCACCGACCCTCCATTTTACCAAGCATGATGTCCTTCTCCAGAGAGTTATTCCTCCTGTTAACATATCCAAAATTTGAGAGACGAAGTCTCACTATCCTTGCTTTTACAGTGTATTCTGTTTGCACTTCTTCCGAGACAGATTTGTTTCTTTTTCTAGTATTCTAGAATATTCTTCTCCAGCACCATTATTTTAATGTATTGATTCTTGTCTGGTCTTCCTTATTCATTGTCCAACTTTCCCATTCATAATTTTTGTTGTTGTTGTTGTTGTTAAGTGTTATTGAATTGTTTCCAATCCATGTTGTTGTTGTTGTTAAGTGCCGTCGAGTCGGTTCCGACCCATAGCGACCCTGTACAGGGTTTCCGAGGGTGTAAATCCTTAGTGACCCTGTATAAGGTTTCTGAGGAACTGCTAGTGAATTTGAACCACCAACCTTGCAGTTCAGACTGACCTACTGACCTACATATTAGTGACTAATAGGTAACATAAAATACATATTGAGACAGATATAAAAGAGTAAATAAATAACTACATAAAATAACTATACGACCACCACCAGTTGTCATCATGTTGACTTTGACTCCTGTCAATGCCATGTGTGTCAGATGAGAACTCTATAGGGCTTTCAATGGCTGAATTTTGGAAGTAGATTTCCAGGCTTTTCTTCTGCCAGGCCTTTTTCTAGGTAGATTCAAACCTTCAACTTCACATATTGGTCAAGTATAATGTTGAAAATGAATTGGAAGGTAATGAAAAGTTGGGATGGGGATCAGAGAAGGCCTCACTGTGGAAATGACAAATAAGCTAAGGGGAAATGCAAAACTCACAGGAAAGGCCATTTTAGGCAAAGTAAAGGGCAAATACTAAGGCCCAGACAAGAACAAGTTAAGTTGGGCATGCTCGAGCAACAATAAAACAGTGAGACTCGAGATTAGTGAATAAGATGGTCAATCTTTGGAAATGTTGTCAAGATGCTGGTGGGTCCTTGATAGTAGCATAACTTAAAACTAAACTTTTATTTCTTTTTGAGTTTAGTAAATACATAGAATATCTGCCTCTTCAGCAGGATAACTTTCAGCATAGAGGACTAGACAATGAGACTGTCATTACTTTAGGTACATAAATTGAATTACTTTTAATTTTTTGAGGGCTTACATGTACTGTAACTTAGAGCTTACAAACAAGATTTTAAAAAGCATTTGTAAGCTTTCAGTCAGTAGTAGCATATCAGAGTGAAGTGCATCGACAGCTTTGCTTTAATTGAAAACAGCATTTATCTATTAATTTTGTACAAATATGTTAGCTGAATGTTTGTTTTGTCTACAGATTTGCACCATTCATTATAATGATATATGCTCATGGGACCCCAATCTCTCAGGTAGTTAACTATCAAAATAGTCAAAATTACTGCAGATAAAAATGTGAATTATTGGAACACAGAATTGTTATTGTTAAACTAGTATAATTTAGTTTAATTTCAGTAGATTGGACATTCCATTCTAAGAAGTTTTAAATTTTCAGGAAATTTTTTCTTTATGTTTCTTAGTCTTAAACATTTTGCCTAACATAATCAAATCTAAAAACAAACAAATCTGATGTTACAGTTAATGAATCATTTGTTACTGATTGTTTAAGAATTGAGGTTTATTTCTAAGAACAGAGTAGAAAACAAATTGTATTACTGTTTTTATTGTTGTTGTTAAGTACCATGCAGTATTATTGTAGGTACAAATAAAACACTTCTTTCAAAAATTTGGGTCCCTGACCAAATTCTTCGATTAATAAATCTAACACATAGTTGCATTCATTTTCATGGTAAATATACATATATTATAAATGATATTAGCATAATAAAATAATAAAACATATAATGTAAATGAAACACTAAACACCTTAATTTCGTAAGAAAAAATATTTTTAAAAACCTATCATTAACTCTGTGGTTTTGAATTAACCCAAAGAAACCTGTGATTCTTACAGCAGAATCTTACTGCAGAGGGGTTGGACTGTGAATTTCCAAGAAGTAATGCCATAATATAGGAATATGGTCAAGTTTTGAAGTTTGAGTCCTTCTTCTTTAAGAAGGATCTAGCTTTTCACTAAGACTCCTCAGTATTTTGTTATTTGCATATGCATTTGAAAGGAGGAAATGTCTCAAGAAATAGAATTGAGCATAGAATATCATTTGAACTAGCATAAAATTTTGTTTTAAAATTAATTTCACATGGTGGTAGTGGTGTGGCATGGAATCTTTATGGGAGCAGAAAGCCACATCTTTCTCCTGCAAAACAGCTGGTATTTCCAAACTTCTGACCTTGAGGTTAGCAGCCCAACTAGTAACCACTACATTAACAGAGCTCCTTTAATTTCATGTAGACAAATTAAAACATTGCTGAAAGAAAGACAGGATATAAGCATGATTCATAGTTAACATTTGATATGTGATTCAGCAGACCTAAATTTTATACCCTTACCTTGTTGTTGTTATGTGCTATGGAGTCAGTTCTGACTCATAGCGACACTGTACAGGGTTTCCACGGGAGCAGAAAGCCTCTTCTTTCTCCTATGGAACAGTTGGTGTTTTTGAACTGCTGACTTTGTGGTTCAAAGCCTGATTTGTAACCACTATGCTACCAGAGCTCCTTCCCTGCCACTTGTTAATTTTGTGCCTGTTTTAGCTTTAACATCTGAATACTATAGTTATAAATGTTTAGAATAGTAAAATGGGTTTATTTTAGAATAAAATACATTGTATTAGAAGTACTGTAAGCTTATCATAATGTGTAGGAAAACACAAACTCACAAACTCAAACTGACCTGAAGTTGATTCTGACACATAGGGTCCTCTATGATGGAGTAGAACTGCCTCATAGGGTTTTTGAGATTCATGGAAGCAGAGTACCACAGTTTTCTCCTGTGGAGAAGCAGGTGGATTTGAACTGCCAACCTTTTGACTAGCACCCAAGACCTTCAACCACAATACCACTGGTCTCCTAGCAAAACATAAACTATCAATAAATAGTATCATTAATAGCCAAAATTTTTTTCCTTATTGTGTCCCCCCCCCCCCGCCACCCAAAGTAGCAGAGCATTCTACTATTTTACTGTCAAATCAGGACTAAAGCTTGTTATTTATGTAGCATCTGCATACAGCACCACACTAGGGCCTATGTATATGCCACATCTTCCTTAGCCTAAGTTTTCCAATGTTTGATTGCCTTTGCCTTTTTTTGGCTTGTTACATACATACAGGCCTTCATGTTGTTGTTCAGTGCCATTGTTAAGTGCCATTGAGTTGGTTTTAACTATTAGAGACCCTGCATAGGGTTTCTGAGGAGTGGCTGGTGGGTATGAAAGGCCTACCTTACGGTTTAAATCAACCTTGCAGTTCAGCGCATTAACCCACAACACCACACCAGGACTCCACATGCTTACTAGGAATTTAAAAATTACAGGTTTTCTGGTAAAACAAAATTTCTTGGCAGGTCTCATAAGATAAATCTATCCTCTTTATAAACATGTGCAGCATTACTTTTGCAAGCATTTCAAGTTTCGTACTCACCAAGGTACAATCATATGTATTAATATAAAAAACACATACAATCTTGTGTGAATGTCAAGTTAATTTTTTTCCATCATGTTTCAATATTTGGTGCTGAAGATACTTTGCCAGGGCTGGATTAAGACCTGCCACTGTCAGGGACCTAAACACAGATAATCTCTTGTGCCCCCTTCCTCTGCTTAGTCACATACTTGAATGGGATATGTGAATTACATATATTTGTATATATTAGCTATCCATGATATAGCTTCTTTTTAAATGCAACTATAGTATTATATGAATGAAACACAGATGTGGAAAACACCATTTTAAAGTTGAACTGTATTATGAAATATTTAGTGGATGCAGGGCATTAAGATTTTTTTATACAAGGTTGCTTCAAAAAATTTGTAGACAAATATAATGCAAAGAGTAAGGGATTTTTCCATAAGCTTTGTGAAGTCCCTTGTATACAACATTTTCTACAAAAAGAATATTCCAACAATTTTTTTATATTTCAACAATCAATATAAAATTTTCTTAATTCCCCCCCCCAAAAAAAATAGCCTTTTACCAATTTTGTTTTAAGTAGTTCTTACCTCAATTTTGATGCTTGTTTCATAATAAATGTTATAATTATAAATGAATAAATTAAAAGATATCATAAGAGAAAATTTAATGATCAGAAAACAATGACTCTAACATACTATATTTTATTTCCACAACTCATCTGTCAGTTTGTCACAGTTGATTGCTATGATGCTGGAAACTGTGTCACTGGTATTTTAAATACCAGCAGAGTCAACCATGATGGACAAATTTCAGTGTAGTTTCTAGACTAAGACAGACTAGGAAGAAGAGCCAGACTACTTCTGAATGTTTAACCAGTGAAAACC
>NW_006408854.1:1403248-1419380 GCF_000296735.1 Chrysochloris asiatica
ACTGTGTGAATAATAACAAATTATGGCTAACATTGCAAAGAATGGGGTTTCCAGAACACTTAGTTGTGCTCATGGAGAACCTGGACATAGGCCATGAGGCAGTTGTCCGAACAGAACAAGGTGCTTGTTGTTAGGTTCTGTAGAGTCAATTCCAACACATAGTGACCCTTTGTACAACAGATCGAAACACTGCCCTAACCTGCTACAGCCTAACTATTTTGTTGTAGTTCATCTTCTTGGGGGTGGTGGGAGGGGGAGAGACTCTTCTTTTTTGCTGACTCACCATTTTACCAAGCCTGTTGTCCTTCTCCAGGGACTGGTCTTTCCTGATAATATAACCAAAGTATGAAAGATGAAGTTTTGCCATCCTTGCTTCTAAGGAGTATTCTGGCTGTATTTCTTCTAAGACAGCTTTTTTAAAATTCTTTTGGTAACCCATGATACTTACATTGTTAGCAATGTAATTCATATACATTGATTTGTTTTCAGTTTTCCTTGTGTAACTTTCACATTCATACGAAGTGATTAAAAATACCATGGTGATACTGTTGGGTGCCATCCAATTGGTTCTGACTCCCTATGCACAACAGAATGAACCACTGCCTGGTTCTGGGCCATCCTTGAAATTGTTGGCCTTTAGTTCCCTGCTGCTGCCACATTGCCAATCCATCTTCTTGCAAGCCTTCCCCTTTGTTGTTGACCCTCCACTTTACCAAGCATGACGTGCTTCTCTAGGGACTGGTCCCTCCTGATAATACATCCGAGGCAGGAGAGATAAAGTCTCACCATCCTGGCTTCATAGAAGCATTCTGGATATACATCTTCCAACATAGACTTGTTTGTTCTTCTTTAGCAAAAATTTACTTGCATGTTGTATTAATGATTTCGTCCATTGATTCCACATTTCATTGGGTCATCTCTGTGTGGAATGGGCACAATTTAAAAATTGAAAAGATTGTATCAATGTTGTTTATTTTAACCACATGAGGGGACTTCAAAAATTTTGTGGAAACAATCCATTATATTTTAATTCATTTTTTTTCATGAATTTTTGATGCCTCATATTACTTATGAAACCTGTATGCTAAATGTATAATTAGAGAAGTTATACTGTATGAAGAAAATGATGGCATCAGACTTGGAGGAAGACTCATTAACAACTTGCGATATTCAGATGGTACAACCGTGCTTTCTAAAAGTGAAGAGGTCTTGAATCATTTACCAATGAATATCAAAGCAGATAGCCTTTAATATGGATTACACTGCAACATAAGTAAAATAAAATTCCTCACAACTGGACCAATAACAATATCATGATAAATGGAGAAAATATTGAAGATGTCCAGGATTTCGTTTAACTTTGATATGCAGTTGACACCCATGGAAGCAGCAGTCAAAAAATCAAACAATGTATTGCAGTGAGAAAATCTGTTGCAAAAGACCTTTTTAAAGTGTTGCAGTATAGTAATTACTTTAAAAATACTTCATAGTTCTTCCACCCATGGTCTTTGTAACTGCTACTAAACAATGTTTTGGCTCTGATGGTTGTTAACAGAGTTACTGTAATTGTAAATACTTGGAAGTCTAGCATATATAGAAACAGTCTTCTCAGAAGCAGGAACCGGGGAATCTCACTACCATTAAGAAGAAAGAGCCGAGAGTGTAACACATCTTTGAAACCAGAGATCTCTGTATGTTGAACTGCCTTGAAAGAAAGCTGTAATGCTAGGGGACTAACAGAGGGGTGGCAGTAGTGCAGCAGTAGCAGACCAAGGAGCCTGAGCCCCAGACAGCCCATAGAGCAGGCAAGGCAGGAAGCTTATTTACAGAGTGGGGTGCCACCCAGCACTTAACAGAGGGGACTAGGTTTGGTAACCCACATAATCGAGTTGAGTGCCTTAAGACTGAGGCTTGTAGTGAAGAGGTGTGCTCTGTGAGCACGTATCAGCAGCCCTAAAAGAGCTTGTATCATTGTCCAGTCAGAGAGAGTGCTACCTAAGGACACGTCTGAGGAAAGGCTGTCTTGACTGGAAGAATTGTGCCCTGATTTTTTTTGGATCCTGCTATGTAACCTGTTACCTTCCCTAATAAACCTCATAACTGTATGGTGTATAAATCAGTGTCACAGTGTGGTGTCTTTGTTCTGCCATTGCAATGAATGTTTGAACCTAGCTGAGTAGAGAGTGCTGTAGGATGGTATGGTTGGTTCATTTCCCGCCCCCCCCCCCCAAAGTATTTAGAAGCAAAAATGTCACTTTGAGGTCTATAGTGTGCTCGACCCAAGTCATGGTATTTCCAGTCTCTCATAATGCAAACAAAGCTGGACAGTGAATAAGGAAGACTGAGGAAGAAGCGATGCCTTTAAATTATGGTTTTGATGAGTAATATTAAACATACCATGGACTGCCAGAAAATGATCAGACCTGTCTTAGAAGTAGAACAGCTAGAATTCTCCTTAGAAGTGAGGCTGGTGAGACTTCATCTCATCTACTTTGGTCATTGTTAACAGCAGGGACTAATCCCTGGAGAAAGACATCGTGTTTGGTAAAGTAGAGAGTCAGTGGAATAAAGAGTAAAACCCTTAACAAGATTGGCACATTGCTGCAACAGTGGGCTCAAATACAGCAACGTTGTGAGGATGGTACAGGACCGACAGTGTTTCACTCTGTTGTATGTAGGGCTGCTATGAGTCAGAACTGACTCGATGACACGTAACAACAATAACAGGGCTTTTGACCACATCTCATTCTTCAGAACAAACATATTCACTTGCAGCCATAGATTTCTTCTATATCTGTACAGCAGAAAGTGCTTCTTCTTACCTTTAAAATGAATCATAAAATATGCATATTGTTCTAGTTTGTTAGTTGTATAATCAAGTAAATCACTGTTAATGTTGCTTTTCCCCAAAAATATGTTTTCTTGCTATTTGTAAATTGCTATTGAATCTCAAGTCGATGGCAAATTTCCCTAGCTAAGAAAAATTACAGAATTAAACAGTATGTATCTGCCCACTCCTCACTTATTGACATGGCTTGTTGTTGTTAAGTGCTGTTGAGTCAGTTCCAACTCATAGCAACCCTGTATAGGGTTTCCAATTGATATGGTTAGGTTCCAAAGATCGGGTCATTATGCAAAAATTGGTGATATGCAAAAATGGAGTGTGACCCCATCAGGTCACAAAATGGAGGCTGACCACATAACTATTTATTGCCAAATCACATCATTAATAGCAGTCAAATTATATCATTGCATTACTGCTATACCACTGAGAATCATGGCCCCAAAGCTAACTCATTACCTTTACCATCACAGCCAGAGTTTCTCTTGTCTCATACCCTGGCATTCACTCCTGCCAGATTTACATTGTTAATGTGCAAAATAGTTGTATAATAAATTAACTGCTATAGTTGTCAATGTGAAATGTTTGGATAACTAATGAGATCGTCGTAATGTGGATATAGCCAAAACGTCACTGCAGGGTACAAATGGTTCAGGTGTTTGACTGCTAACCAAAAGGTTGGAGGCTCAAGTTCCCCCATGGCACCTGAAGGAAAGGTCTAACAATGTACTTCAACAAAGTCAGCCATTTAAAATTCTATGGAGCACAGGGCCACTCTAACACATGTGGGGTCATAATTATTAAATTTGATTTGTTGTTTTTTTGTTTTAAATTTTTATTGTGCATGAAGGTTTACAGAGAAGATTATCAGTTTTACATCCAACAAAGCATATGCTTTGTTTCATTTTAATGATTTCAATCCCTTCCAAGTTACAAGAGTTATCCCACTTCTTCCTTGTGATTCTTGTTTCCATTCCACCCTCCTTCCCATCCCTTCATGACTTTGTCCTTAGGTAAATGTTGTCATTTTGATCTTGAACGGTAAATCATTTCATGGTGAGCATACCGTACTATGGAGTCCTGGTGTGGCAGTGTGGGCTGAGGCCTCAGACTGCAAAGTGGTTTGAACTGCAAGGTCAGTGTTGCAAGCTCACCAGCTGCTCCTTGGAAACCCTATAGTGTCACTATAGGTCAGAATTGACTCGACAGCACTTAAAAACAACAACATATCTGACTATGTTGTTGGGTGAGTTCTGTTCCAGACCTGAGGGTGATCGAGGACTTTAGTTTTAGGTTCTTTTACTGACCAGTAAACCTAGTCTTCTTTGTTGTTGTTGTTGTTGTTTTTTTAATTTATAATTTTGAATTGTGTTCCACATTGTCTCCCACTATATCAGGGATATTCTAATGTCACCCCTTTCGGAGCAGTTGGTTCTGGTCTCAGAGTCATGGTGACTGATGTTCATAAGGTATGGGAAGGAGAGTGGGTATATAACCAGTTTGTTTTTATACAAAGTCAGGCCATGGGGTTAACTGGATTTTTTTTTTTTTTTTAATTAGCAGGAAAGCAAGGCAGAGAATAAAAGAAAATTTGTAGAAAGATGTGTTGTTGTTGTTGTTAAGTGCCATCGAGTCGGTTCCGACCCATAGCGACCCTGTACAGGGTTTCCGAGGGTGTAAATCTTTACGGGAGTAGAAAGCCTCATCTTTCTCCCGCGAAGCGCGCTGGTAGTTTCGAACCGCTGACCTTATGGTTCGCAGCCTGATTCGTAACCACTACGCTACCAGAGCTCCTATAGATGTGTAGGGACTGTATAATGTAAGGACTTATGATAACAATTTTGGTTTTATTCTAAGTGTGCATATAAGTCATTGTTAAGTTTTAGCTGATGGAAGGAGAGTAAACTGTAGCTAAGGGAAGACAGGGTTAGTGGAAGTAAAAAGCACAGGTAAGAGGCATTTGTAGGTCAGAGGTGGTAGTGGCTTGCACTAGAGGAGGAGTAGTGGGGATGTTTGCACTACATTTTGAAGGACTTGCTGCTGGAATGACTGCTATGTGTAAGAGAAACCAAGGGTCAAAAAGATCTGGATTGAGTCATTCCATCTTCATTGATTCCTTTCTCTTAACATAACAATTATACAGACGATTCCTTTCTTTAGGAAATCTACCTTGAACCATTCTTCATTACTCAGTTGCTTCTCATTTCACTCCCTTCTGTCACCACCACCTACCTTTGGAAGCTTGCAGATTATACCTGTTTTGTGAACTTTCTAACAGATTTTGAAATTCTGGCTCTTTCAGCAAATTCTTCTGATTGACCAAAGACCAGACTATTTCCACATAGTTTATTCAATTGTGAGAAAGAGTTTCCATAGCTTTTCCATCCTCAGTCCAGTTATATAAGTTGCCTCCTTAATTTATCTGAGAAATGCTAATTCTTCACTTTTCATTTATACAATTGCTCCATAAATTAAAATTAAATTTTAATTCCTTGTTTTGATGTGTGCATCTGTGTGTCTCTCCTTGATTCTTAACACCAAAGGGCAATACCTGCCTTCTCTTTTGTTTAACTAGATACTCAATACATATCTTTAAAATGATGGCACCATTTTGATTCCAATGTAAGGTCTGTATTTGATAATAATTTTAATTACATTTTCAAAAGTAATGACATCCTTATTTCCTCCACATTTGAAGTGGCAAAATAATATCTTTTAAAATACATGGGTTTTGTTAACAGTCAACACTGTTTTTAACTGTCAAGTACGGGGTTATTTTTTTAATCACACTGAAATATTTTTTTAAATAATTTTATCATATAGAACTATTTTCTAAGTTCTCTATCCTACCAACTTCAGATCTCTGCCATTCTGCCATATGCATTTCTCAATGTTGGAAAGTTGCTTTTGTTAGAAAATAATGGAAAAATTTCTCATTTTAAGAAAAAAAATATGACACCTCATTAAATTATAAATCCACAGTTTTCGTTTGGTTGACTTTAATAATTTGTTTTTATGAACCATGCTTAGCAAAAAGAATTAATTTCCTTTGAGTATCACCATGGAGTTTTAGAAATCATGAATGATTTATTTCTTTTTGTCTAAGATCAAACAAGTTAAGAATGGAAAAATCCTATTAGATCATAAGAAACTGTTCCCTTCTCTACTGCAGGATTATGCACTACAGTATATTTCCTAATCTTTGTTCTTTTTAATAACATTCTTCCTGTGTTCATTTGAAAGTAATTACTCCAAAATATTTCCATGAAAGTATAATATCATGCATGATTTCAGATGGAGATAAGTTCCTTATGTTTCTTATACTACACACTATAATTTATTTTTTAAAAAATATTTAGCAACATTTATTGCTTTCAGTTGAGACATTTATATAGCTCTCTACAAGTTTACATAGTAGTAATATTTTCTTTTGTTTGAGTAATTTTCCCTCTTTTACTCTAGAATAGAGACATTTTGTTTGGAACATTCTACATAGATGATTGTTCATACGTGCTTTAGTAAGGAATTATAATGTGTCCTGAACCAACAAGTGAGCAGATAAGAGTTTGTATTTTTCATTTTTAAAATAGAAAACAAAGGGCAGATTTGCTAGGTTCATAATCAGTGGGAATATGAGCAACTTGAATAAAAAAAAATAATAACTTTTATGAACTAGTCTGGAGATGTATATCTCAATCCTCCAGACCTCCTAGCAGTTGAGTTCTGCTTGTGATCCATGATTGGTAGGATTTAATGACCAATACTTTCAAAGGTAAACTACATCTAGAAAATGTAACTAGGAAATAGTTTAAGTAATTACTCAGCAAAATTAGTTATTATGTGTATCATTATTAATAAATGATATCATAATTGACATTTATCTTATAAACTAGTGGCATATGTATTTTGAAGTATTCTCAAAGTAGTTTGAAATAATACAGCTAACTTGTAAACAAAAGAGTAAGCAAACATTTTATATATCACTTTGGTTGGATTCACATATTGACTTAGTAACAGCCCCCAACCAAACTATCATTTGAATTGATGAATTTTTTACCCACCAATCAGGCCAAAACACTAATTTGGTATTTCAAAACTGTTCATGGCTCATCACTGTCTACAAGATGAAGTCCATTGGGTTCAAACTATTAGCAATCAAGCACTTAACAACTGTGCCACCAGGGTTCCTTGGGACTTAATTTGTTGTTGGTTGTTGTTAAGTGACATAAAGTTGGTTCTGACTCATAATGACCCTGCATAGATTTTCCAAGGAATGTTTTGAACCACTGACCTTGTGGTTAGCAGTCCAGTGTTTATTCAACAGTGTCACACCAGGACCCCCAGGAACTTGATTGTTGTTGTTGTTAAGTTCTGTCTAGTTGGTTCTGACTCATAGCAACCCTGTATAGGGTTTAGAAGGAGTAGCTGGTGGCTTTAAGCAGAAGATATGTAGTTTACAGTCCAGTGCTTATCCTACAGTGCCACACCAGGAGTCCAGTGACCTGATTAGATGCCCTTAAATATTGTATTTTTTTTTTTCAAGCACAGATGTGGTTTTATTTATCTCTTAATCTATTTCTTCATCTAGCATTTGCCATAGTATCTTTTGGATATTCAATAGTAGGCATATGGTTGTTGTTGTTTTTTAAATTTGAAAATAAATTAATAAAAGAATGTTACGATAATCCATCCAATAGGTGAATAGTTGTAAATATTTTAATGATTGTTTTTGTTATGTGTGCCATCAATTGGATTCTGACTCATAGCAACTCTGTATAGGGTTTCCAAGAATGACTGGTGGGTTTGCATCTCCAGCCTTGCTTAGAAATCCAATGCTTATCCTACAGAGCCACACCAGCACTCCATTTTAATGATTAGAGTTCAATATGTCCTATTCTAGTACCTTGTAATTCATGCAAGCAAGACAGTCTAAATTTACTATATTTTGATACAGAAGTCTTTTTGTGCTTGCCTTTATGTTGACAGTTGAAATTCTTTATGATAATCTAAGGTAAATTAACTTTTCTTATTCTTTGAACTGGCAACATTTACCAATATTAATGTTTTCAACTTCTTTTAAATTTCACCTGAAGGTACAGAGTAAATAGTAACAAAATAGAATGTGATGATAGGATTGTTGCAATTGCATTTCTTATTGCACTTCATCTTTAGCCTTTGCAAAAATAGTCATTCAATTGGATTGCTAGTGCAGCCTTAAGCAGCTAAGCTGGCAAGATGGGGAAGTACTCTATGGCTTTTTTTTATGTTATAAGTCAAGATGTGTCTCTACAACAATAAGCTTTCCATAATTAAGCACATTTTCTAGTATGTTCTAATATCAAGAGGAAAATTCAATATACAAGCCAAATCTGACAAACCAAAGAAGAATAAAAAAATGAAAATTCACAATTTTTTCTTAGAAGATAAGAAAGAAAATTAATCAATTGGAATATTGAGGGGAAAAATTACAAAATAGTTTGATTCTGTTTCTATGTGTGTATAATCTACTTCTGTAACACATAGCCCCCAAAACTATAATGCTTTAAATCAATAATTTATTACCTTTCACAGGTCTGGGCTCAGCCTGTCATGTGATCAGAGTTAGCGGTCAGCCCAAGTAGCAGTTGTCTGAAGACTACTGACCTGGCTCACTAATATGATCAGGATTACACACTTGGCATTTGATGCACTGACTGTGAGCTGCCAGTTGGAGTCTCAGCTGAGACTGTGAACCAGAACACCTACATCTGACCTGTTCAAGTAGCTTACTCTTATCACAGATGGCAGCTGAGTTTACCCAAGGGGAAGCTTTACAGCTTATGTGATTATCCTTGTATAATATAATAACTAGAGCATCATTTTGGCTCTATTCTATAGGCAAAGACAGTAATAGAATCAGTCCAGATTCCAGGAGACACCATTTAGACCCTTCCTAGTAGGGATACTTAGAATTGGAATCCCCTCCATGGAAGTAGGTTTGTGTGGGTAGCTTTGATGCTATGAGTTGTTATGGAGTTGATGCAGTGGGTTGGGTTTGAATTTAGGTTTAAATGTTTGGGTTTAGTTATGAAAGGAGCAGCATAAGTATACAGAGAGGGAATGAATTGCTCATAGGGTAAAGACTCATTAACACAATTAGCATCTAGGTCCTTGGTAAATATCTTTGGTAAGTAAGAATGTGAGCTCTTTAAAACCAAGAAAGTTGTAACTCTGGGTTGTAGCCTTTCATCATACTTCTTCAGTATCTTTGTTGAGCAAATCATTTGAGAAGCTGGATTATATGAAGAACAACACGGCATTAGGATGGGAGAAAGGTATTATTAACACCTACTACATGCAGATGGAGCCCAGGTGTAGCACTATGGGATAAGCTCTGGACACAAAGTTAGCAGTTCAAACCTACCAGCTGCTCTTGTAAAGCCTATACAAGGTTGTTGTGAGTCAAAACCAATGCAACAGCCCACAACAACAGCAACAACATATGCAGATGAGCACTAATGGTGCTGTAGGATAAGCACTGACCTGCTAGTTACAAGGTCAATGGTGCAACCCACCAGCTGCTCCTTGAAAGAAAGCTGAAGGTTTCTTCTTCCCACAACTATTTACAACCTCAAAAACCCTATACAGGCTCTCGCTATGAGTTGGACTGAATGACTCCTTACCACAATAATATGAAGATGGTACAATCTTGCTTGCTGAAAACAAAGTAGGAAGTTGAAGCACTTACTGATGAAGATCAAAGACTACAGCCTTTGGTATGGAACAAGTAGAAAGAAAAAATTCTCACAAATAAGTAACTTCATGACAACTGGAGAAAAGATTGAAATTGTCAAGAATTTCATTTTGGTTCAATCCACAATCAACATTCATGAAGACAACAGTCAAAGAATCAAATGACATATTGCTTTGGGTACATCTGCTGCTACAAAAACAAATATTTCTTAAAAGAGTTAAAAAAAAGCAAAGATATCTCCTTGAGGACTAAGATACATATAACTGAAGCCATGATATTTCAATTGCCTTAAATGCACATGAGATGGTCACTATGAGATGCAGAGCTACAGAAGTCTTTTCAATTGGAGCACTAACTGATGCCAACATCTCCGAGAGTGTATGAGAAAGGGACAGTGATACTGATAAAGGCATAAAACCTGTTTCATTTACAAAATGATTCACAATTACCAGGAAGCAATAACATACCTTCTGTATAAAATAATCTGTTTATGTTTTGTTTAAGTATGTCTTCAAGTGTTTATAAAGAAAAGAAGGCTTGTTCTTTTAAGAAAAATTAGGTGCTTTGTAACATAAAATTGGGAACATGATGGCTCCATATGATAAACGATGAACTGCGAACTACAGGTACTCAGTTCGAGCCACCTAACTGATCTGCAGGAAAAAGATGAGGCCTTCTGCTCCCTAAAAGATTTTAAAAGCATCAGAAACCCTACAAAGGGTCACTGAGTCAGAACTGACCGAAGGCACTTATCAATAACTTAGTCACATATGCATGTGAAATATAGATAATGAATAAGAAAGAAGAGTTTTATATGTTTTAATTATGATATTGGCGACAAATATCAAATATATCACGTACTGCCAGAAGAATGAACAAACTGGACTTCAAAGAAATACAACCAGATTGCTCCTTAGAAATAAGAATGGTGAGACTGACTCTGATCATACTTCCTACATGCCGAGTGGGATCAGTCCCTTGTGAAGGACATCATGCTTGGTAAAGAGTCAGTGTGAAAGAAGAAAATCCTCAATGAGATGGACTGAAACAGAGGCTACAACAATGGTCCCAAACACAACTGTGAAAATGCTGAGGACCAAGTAGTGTTTCTGTTTATTATACATGGGGTTATTAAGTTGGAACCTACTTAAGTCACCACACAAATAAGAATATGAACTCAGGTGTCAGTCTGTTTCCTGTTATTAAATGCTTGCTCCTCTAATTATCAGTTGTGTGACCTTGGATAAATATTCTAAGCTCTCATTCTTAAATTTCCTAATCTGTATGCTAAAGAACTAGAAACATTAATTTCCTGGGGCTGTTGTAAGGTTTAAGTAAGTTAATACCATACTTAGACATTAGGAAATGCCTAGTAGGTGTTAGCCATGATGATAATAATGATGAGAAGGAAACTATTACAATAAAGCAATGGCATTTTGTTAAGTTCCCAGTTATTTTGTCTCGTAGGTATTTTAGTGGTGTGTTACAGTACAATGTGTCTATTTCAAAATTATGCAAATATAGTCATTCTGAAAAAATGGAAGTCCGAACTTTGAGTCATTCACATTGAAAATAAGATCTAGAAGAGGGTTAATATTAAGTCACTTCACTACCAGCTTTCAAATATATTGTTGCTCAAGGAACATTCCCATTCTACCAATCAGTCAATCCGTAAATAATAAAAATCCTTTTCTCCAACAGCATAAATCTGGCTCAGACCTTGCCAGGGTGTTTTCTTTGAGTAGAGATCTCTGAGTCACCTGAAACTGCATGCCAAATTATATATACATGCTCATCTGTACATTTTTTAGGTGAAGAGTTCTATGATAATATTAAAGGAATATATATATATTTATGTTATATATATATATATAACATAAATTCTTAGTTCTCCAAGTGTTTGGATTTGCTTTGAGTTAGCTAATACATCAAACAAAGGAGATTAAAAAAAAAAAAAAATCAAGACTGTACTCAATTATGTTAATATACTTAGGGGAGAAAATAATCATTACAGGTGTTCAGAGAAAGGTGAATTAAGATTATGAGGTTGTTAAAGGAATAAAGGAGGAAGTAGAATTTGAGTGTGACTTTGTAAGATAAGATTTGGTTGGGTGAGAGAAGGATATTGCAGGAAGTGTTACAGCAGAGGTACAAGTATGGAGAGCTTGTATGTCAGGGTGAAGAATATTTCTGGGTCCCTTCTCTTCACTCCACCTTTCCCACAGACATCGCATTTGACTGTTACTACCCACAGGATCAAACTAGCCAAATTCTGGGAAATGATCCAGTGGGAAACGTGTAAGAAACTTCCTGGTCATAACAGAAAATTGCCTCAATATCAGATTGTTTTGTTGCTTGGGCCTCACATCTGTTTCCTTGTCCGTTCACCAACCTCTGTGCTGGTTAAAGTGGATCTCCTAATTCCTGGCTGCTTGACCTTTTGACCATTCTCAAAGCCTTGTCATTATGCTGCGAGGTTCTCATCTGCTTGACTACTTTTGTCTTGAACTCTATGACCTATATACTCTTAGTTGCTGTCTGACTGTTCTCACTCAGAAGCTGGATTTACTACCAACTTGTTGACCTACTGCTTAGACTACATTTCCAATGAGATAATACTGCAGTCTCAGTTTCCTGCCCACTTTCTTGTTTTATCATAACAACTAACTTGCTTACCATGAAGAACTTATTTGTGGGAATACTGAAAAGTACAAGGGAGTTAAGGCCAAACTGTCAAAGGGTTTTCAAGACAAGTTGCAGAGTTTACGTGACATGGAGTTTATATGAAACTAATTACAAACTTGATATGTGACCATCTGGCATATAAAGTGGCTTGGGTCATCTTTAAATATTTATAGTATTTATTTGTACATTAAATATTTGTATTTGTATTTTTCTTTTTTTGCACTTTATTTGTATTACATTTTAAAAAAAACTTTTAACATAAAAGAAATCATCATTCTGATAATTTTATTCTATCCTCTTGTGGATTATTTTGCATATCTTTCAGGTGAAAGTCCCCTTCCTTGGAAACCACTAGCCTAGACAATGAAATATAAACTCTGAATATTTTTAACTTAGGTCGGTTCTTTTATGTATTGATAATGTTGTGATCCTTTCAGACAGGCAACTAAGCATCTAGGTTTTGAACTCTTTCTTCTCTGTAAACATTAGGAAGCAGCAGTGTGTTTGCTGATCCAAACAGTCCCAGGCCTCATGTGCTGAATCCATGAAAAAAAAGTTTGTTTTTTTCAGAGTTCAACACAAGATATATGATATGAATTTGTTCTCTTAATATTTCTACAGAAACTAACTAATTGGCATATAATATTATTTTACATAAAGGTTTATCTAGGAGGAACCTAAAGTTTATTTTAACTTATGGTAATTTTTATTAATATAAAACATAAACTGACCAGGTCACAGAAGTTGACTTGAGAATTTCTGATGTTTTTACATTAGTGTAATTATATTTAAAACAAAAAATATTAACCTTTATTTCTTTTAATACAATTACTATTTATTTAAAAATAATTTTGTTCTCTTTTCATTTATTTGGAAATCTCAGTGGTACAGTAGTCAAACACTCAGCTGCTAACTGAAAGATTGGAGGTTAAAACCCATAAGTTACTCTGTGGTAAACAAAAATGTGGCCATTCACTACCAAAGGGTGCAGCAATGAAACTCTTAGGGACACTCTTCTCTGTCCTAGAGGGTTGCTGTAAGTTGGAATCAACCAGAGAATTGTTCTTGCCGCTATTAGGTGCCATCAAGTCAGTTTCATCTTATAGTAACCCTATGCGCAACAGAACAAAAGCTACTCTGTCCGGTGTCAGCCTCATAATTTTTGTTACACTTGAGCCCATTGCTGCTGCCATTGTACCAATCCATCTCATTGGGGGGGTCTTCCTCTGTTTTGTTGATCCTCCACTTTACCAAGCATAATGTCCTCCTGCAGGCGCTGGTACCCTCCTGGTAATATGGAAGACAAAGTCTCTCCATCTTTGCTTTTAAGGAGAATTTTGGCTGTACTTCTTCCAACAAAGATTTGTTTTCTCTTCTGGCAGTTCATGGTGAATTCAATATTCTCCAACACCATAGCTCAATGCATCAATTCTTCTACAGTCTTCTTTAGTCATTGTTAAACTTTCACATGTATATGGAGCAATTAAAAATACAATGTCATGGGTCAGGTACACCTTAGTCCTCCAACTGGTATCTTTGCTCTTGAACACTTTAAAGAGGTCTTGTACAGCAGATTTGCCTAATGCTATATGTCGTTTGATTTCTTAACTGCTGCTTCCATGAATATTGATTGTGGATCCAAGCAAAATGAAGTCTTAGATAACTTCAAACTTTTCTTCATTTATCATGATGTTATTTATTGGTCCAGTTGTAAGGATTTTTTTTTTTTTTTTTACATTGAGGTGCAACCTGTACCAAAGGCTATGGTCTTTGATATTCATCAGTCAGTATTTTAAGTCCTCATCATTTTCAGCAAGGAATGTTGTATTATCAGCATATCACAGATAGTTAATAAGTCTTCCTTCCATCCTGATGCCATGATCTTCTCACATTATTTGCTCAGCATACACATTGAATAAATATGATGAAAAAAATCAACTCTGGCATACACCTTTTTTGAACTATTCAGTATCTCCTTTTTCCATTTGAATGACCGCCTCTTGGTATATGCACAGGCTCCTCATGAGCACAGTTACATGTTGCAGAATACTCATTATCCAAAAAGTTGTTAATGAGTTTTCATGATCCATACAGTCAAAAACCTTTGAACAGTCAATAAAGCACAGGTAAATCTCTTTCTGGTATTCTGTGCTTTCAGCCAAGATCTAGCTGATATCAGCAATTATAGCCCTAGTTTCATGTTCTCTTCTAAATTCAGCTTGAGTTTCTGGCAGTTCCCTGTGGATATACCATTGCATCCATTTAAAATAATTATCTTCAGTAAAATTTTTCTTACATGTGATATTAATGATATTGTTCGATGGTTTTCACATTTGGTTGGATCACCACTCTTTAGAATAGGCACATATATTGGTCTCTTCCCATTGGTTGACCAAGTAGCTGTCTTCCAAATTTCTTGGCATAAATAAATGAGTGCTTACACTGATGCATAAATTTGTTGAAAGACTTCATTATGTATTCCATTAATTCCTGTAGCCTTGTTCTTCTTCCTTCAGTACCATTAGTTCTTGATAGGTTACCTCTTAAAATGGTTGCACATTGACCATTTCTTTTTGTGTAGTGGATTTTATTCTTATTTTCAGTTATAAGCCACATTAGCCATGTACACCACCTGGGTTCAAAGCCATGTTCTGATAGTTTGGATCTGTATGATTTGGTCAAGTTACTTAATGAGTATTTTAGACTGGGTTCTCTGGAGAAGCAAAACCAGTGAAGTTTATAAAAATAAATATTGTTGGTGAGTGCCATCGATTCAGTTCTGACTCATAGAAACCCTGTCTAGGGTTTCTAATGAGCAGCTGGTGCATTTGAACTGCCAACCATATGACTAGCAATCTAGTGATTACCCTATAGCACCACAGAGTGGTTTATATCAAGGAAATGGTTCATGCAGTTGTAGATGCAGGCAAGTTCTGAATCTGTGTATCACTTGTCTGACCGAAGGCTTCTTCTGACTCACTTAGCTGCATGGGCTAATGAACCTAAGATTGGTAGGTCAGATTGCAGAATTCTGGCTGCAGAGACAAATGAATCCAAAGTCAGATGGCAGGCTGCTGACAACCCCTAGGATCTGTAGACAATGCAGCATGCTGCTAGCTCAAGTCCAAAGAACCAGAGATCAGCTGATGAGCCAGATGCAAAAAGCAGGCATGTTTTTCCTGAATATCCAGTCTATTGGAAGCAGGCCACATTGCTGAGGAAACTCCCTTTCAATTGATTTGCTGCTCATAGCAGATCTCATCATGGAAGTGTTTATATTATATAAGAACTTAGCATGGGAAATTGCTACATTTTAAGTTTTAAACCATGGAGAGTCCTGGCCCAGTCAAGTTAAACACAAAATCTTTATCTCAATGAGTCAATCTAATGGAGTTATTAATGCAATAAAATATGTAAATTTCCTAACAAGGTGTCTGATGCATGTAAACCCCAAACCCAACCCACTGCTATTGATTCTGATTCATAGTGACCCTGTAGGCTAGATTAGAACTTCTCCATAAGGTTTATGAGGCTGTAAATCTTCATGGAATCATACACCCTTAGTTTCTTCAGTACAGTGGCTATTGGGTGTGAACCTCTAACTTTTAGTTAGCCCAACACTTAACCCACCATGCCATCTGTCATGATTATGGAACAGAAAGAGCCATGTGAACAAGACTGTTCAAGGTGATAATATACTCATAAAAGCCAGTGCTCAAAAGCAGAAGGCCTGTTACCAAGTCCTCATAGAAAAAAAGAAATAAGGAAAAGGAAGGAAAAAGAAGAAAAAAATGATAGGGAAACCTGAGACAACTTGGGGTCCACATGACGTTTAAATATTTTAATGACAGTGCCAAGCATTTCTCTTGATT
>NW_006408854.1:1420009-1422319 GCF_000296735.1 Chrysochloris asiatica
ATAGCGACCCTGTACAGGGTTTCCAAGGCTGTAAATCTTTACGGGAGCAGAAAGCCTCATCTTTCTCCCATGGTACAGCTGGTAGTTTTGAACTGCTGACCTTGCAGTTCGCAGCCCGATTCATAACCACTACGCTACCAGAGGGTGACTTTAATTCCAGATATGAAGGGTGACTGAGAACCATCGTCTCAGGGTTCCACCAGTCTCTATATGATTAAGAAGCTGGTATTTTTTTATGATTTTGAGTTTTGTTCCACATTTTCTCCCACTCTATCTAGGACCTTCCTGGTGTGACGCTGTGGGTTAATTCACTGGACTGCACGTTCAGCTTGAACTGTAAGGTCATCAGTTCAAGCATAGCAGGTCAGCTCCTTGGAAACCCTATACAGGGTCGCTATGAGTCAGAACTGACCCAGTGGCACTTAACAACAACAGTGCAATCCCTAGGTAGCTGGACACTATCTAGCTCTTCTGGTCTCAGGGTCATGGAGACTGATGTTCACATAGTCTATTGGACTAAATTGTTTCCAAGTGTCTTCAGTTTTCATTAGTCTTCCTTCCTCTGCACAGGGAGAGACCAAAAGTTGCACCTTCGATGGCTGCTCATGAGCTTTTCTTTAAAAAAAACAAAACAAAACAAAACAACTAAAAACCCTTTTGAGTGTGTGTGAGTGAACTGAGTGCAGGTTTACAGAGCAGATCATCAGCTTTACATTCAACAAATCATGCACACTGTTTCATCTCAATGATTGCCTCCATGTAAAAACAGTTATTCCACTTCCTCTCTGTGGTTTTTATTTTCATTCCACCCTCCTTCACAACCCTTTTGAACTTTATACTTAGTTAAATGTTACCCTTATAATCTTAAGTGTTTGACCATTCCATGGTTAGTATACCTTACTGGTGTTATTGTTCCCCTATATACCTATCTAAGGAGCTCTGGTAGCATAGTGGTTACGAATCAGGCTGCGAACTACAAGGTCAGCAGTTCGAAACTACCAGCTGCTCCGCAGGAGAAAGATGAGGCATTCTGCTCCTATAAAGATTAACAACCTCGGAAACCCTGTGTAGGGTCGCTATGAGTCGGAACCAACTCCATGGCACATAACAACAACAATATACCTATCTACTGGTTTGTTGAAAATTAGGTCATGTGGTCGAGTTCCATTCCAGACATGAAGTGTGGCTGAGATTGAGTCCATCAATCTCTTTCTGACCAGTAAGCCCAGTCTTTTTATAATTTTGAAGTTTTATTCCACCTTGTCTCCCACTCTATCCAGAATCCATTTCAGAGCAGTTGGTAGTGGCAGCTGGGCATCATCTAGTTTCTCTGTTCTCAGAGTCATGGAGACTGATGTCCATGTGTTCCATTGGTCCATCTGACTAATTGTTACCATGCGTCTTTAGTTTTTATTGTTCTTATTTCTTCCAAACATGGAGACATCAATAGTTGTATCTTAGATGGCCATTGATGAGCTTTTAAGATCACGGTCACTATTCATCATAGTGGGATGTAGAAATTGTCTTTGTGGACTGTGTTATGCAAATTATGCCATGGTACCCTCTAAAACTATGGTTCTGAGCCCTCAGAATCAGTGACTCTTTCTCTTAATGTGTTTGGTAATGTGTAAGAAGTTTTTTTTATGACATTGACCCCTGAAAGTTTGATAATAATTCTTATGTTTATAATTAGGTAGAAAAATTATCAAAGGAACACTGACAGTATAATGGTTAAGTGCTTGATTACTGTCTTAGTTTTCTCATGTACTATAGCAGAAATACCACACGTGTATGTTTTAAAAAACAGAAACTTATTCACTCACAGTTTCGGAGGTTAAAAATCCAAATGCAAAGCACTAGTTCTAGGGGAAAGCTTTGTTTTTTTGTCTTCCTTCTCAACATCTGTGGACCCAGCATTCCTTGGAGCTTTAAAAGGTTTTGGCATCAGTGTTTCCTGGGTTTAAAAGGTTTCAGCACGTGGACCCTGGGTTTAAAGAATGGGATATGCTCTTGTCTCTTTTTTCTTGGTGGCAGTATATCCCTCTGATCTCTATTTGCTGTTTTAACTCCTTTTATATCTCAAAGTGATCAACTCAAGATAATAATATAATCCTGAAGATTGCATCTTACCTCATTTTTATAACTGCTACTCGAAGGAGTAGTGTAGTGGTTAGCAATCGGGCTGCTAACTTCAGGGTCAGCAGTTTGAAACTACCAGCTGTTCCACAGGAGAAAGATGAGGCTTTCTGCTCCTGTAAAGGTTTACAGCCTTAGAACCTTGTAGTTCTTAGACAAGTGTTGATTCTACAG
>NW_006408854.1:1423454-1426555 GCF_000296735.1 Chrysochloris asiatica
CATGTGAAAGGAATTCCATGTGACAGTCCAAACAGAAAACCAGTCATATTTTCAGTGCTTTCCAACCTGAGGGGCTCCACTTCCAGCACAATGTTGTTGTTGTTGTCCAGCACCATAGCTGTCAATGTTTTGCTGTTATTCATAAGGTTGTCAGTGGCTAACCATTCAGAAGTAGTCTGTGTTAGTCTGCATACTCCACTGCAATCTCTCCACTGTGGGTGACCTCCTGGTGTTTAGAATGCCCCTTAGCAGCCAGGATGACGAGATTTCATCTGCCATACTTTGCACATGTTATCAGGAGGGACCCGTCCAAGGAGAAGAACCAACAAAAAAGAGGAAGATCTCCAATGAAATGGATTGGCAGAGTGGCAGCAGAAATGGATTCAAGTGTGACAATTAAGTGCAGGATCTGACAGTGTTTTCTGCTGTTGTTCATAGGGTTGCTATGAGTCAGAACCAAATTGACGACAGCTAGCAACAACATCTTATTTAAACCTTATAAAAAACCTTTGGGTGAGGTACTATTATTGTCCCTATCTTTAAAATGATAAAACTAAGGGTTGGAGAGGTTATTTAAGTTGTCAAAGGTCGTAAGAGTGCATATATATTATTTAATTCTTGACTCTAGAAAGAAAAAGTTTACATATTATACTGAGTAAAACAGAACTATACAGCAAATGTTGTTGTTGTTGTTGTTATGTGCCATCTAGTTGCTTCTGACTGATAGTGACCTGGATAGTGTTAACAGTCCAGTGCTTACCCTACAGTGCCACACCAGAACTCCACATACAAAAAAATTTTAAGTCAAATTTTGTAATTTTGTAATTATTTTACCTAATAATTAGCATGCAGTAAAAGAGATATTTCCCCAATTTCTTACTTATTTTCATTTGCCAGCGTCTATTAGAAAATTCTCATTAATATTATGTCAAGTAGTTAATAATCTTTAAACAGACTTTTAAGTCTACCAGCTAAGTTTATTATTAACAACCACAGAAATAACCTGTTGGCTGAGAAACCTTTTCTAATTGGCATTTGTCATATGATCGCTCCAAAAAGTCACTGCCATCAAGTGAATTACAACGCATGGTGACTCTGTGTAGAGTTTCTGAGGCTGTAAATCTTTACAGGAGAAGAAGCCTCATATTCCTCCCTTGGAGGAGCTGAGTTTGAGCTGCCAACCTTTTGGTGAGCAGTCAAGTGCTTATCCTACAACACTACACCAGAGCTTTATATGTTCAGAACGGAGTATATTTTAATTACCTTCGTATCTCTTCAGAGAATAACTCTCTAGATAACTATTAAAGGATTTATTAACAAAAGATTTTATAGTCTCAGCATACATATACCGCTCAAGACTAAATGAGTTTTGATATGATTTATTTTTCTCTCTTGTTCCTTTCTTAACTCTGAGAAATTTAACAAAGAATTAAAAAGAAAATAGCAAATTACTCTATTGTTTATCTAATAATAAATGCTATGATCATCTTCCATTTATTTTTCTGAGTAAGAAAACATTGCAAACACAGTTTAATTTTCCATTTAAAAGCCATTATCATTAATTGGTGGTAATTATTACTTAGAAACTACTAACTTATCAAGATAGCATTCTTAAAGTAATCTTAAAAAAGGTAGTATGAAATTCAAAGGTCATTTAGGGCAACTTCTTTTCATCATAATTTATTGAATATATTAATTATAATTTTATTGATACAAAAATTATAATCAAGATTCTGGATTAAGAGACATTGATAAATAAATTATTTTTGAGATCTGTTGTACAGAGTGATGGTGGATTTGGTTTAGAATTCAGTTGTTTAATCCCTCTGACTTTAGTATTACTTATTAATCTCTGTGGCCTTTGGTCAGGAATCTGGGGAAGAGCCACATGAACTGACCATGATGAAATCCATGACCTTGTTTGTTTTTCCATTGTGTCTGAAGGCTGTACTCTTTTAGAAACTCAAATTAAATTCACTCAGCAAAAATTAAGGTTGACTGTGAGATTGGTTAAAAGAAGGGTGTGGAATCCAAGTAAAATATACACAACAAGTTCTAAAATTAGCTAATTATTGAGCTTTGCGAATCAGGGGCTGTGGGGTTGGCTGTGGTTGGGAGGACCCACCCCTTTGAGGATGCTCTGGAGAGGAGGAGTTTGGCATCCTGGACACAGGCTTTGCTTATGTATAATGTACTGTGTGGGCCTGATTTGTCTTTAGAAGAAGTGCCAAAATTAGTAGTTACAAAAGAACAGATTATTTTATTTTATTTATAAATATATGCATGATCAGTAACTAGTTCAACATTTTTATAATTTATATGTGAAATCCGTTAATGCAAAAGGTAAGGCCTCTGGCCATACTTATTGGCGTTATTTGCTTATACCTACAAGTCCAGCATGGTGGCTCTGTAGAATAAACACTAGGCTGTGAACCACAAGGTTGGTGGTTTGAAACCACTAGCCACTCTGCTGGAGAAAGATAAGACTTTTAGCTGCTGCAAAGATCGGAAACCCTACATAGGATCACTATAAGTTGTAACCAACTCTGCAGCACTAAACAACAATAACAACTTACAAGCCTATGAAAGCTTTTGATTTTCTTAGATTAAGGGTGTCAGATATTTGTATGGCCAGGGAATAGATACGCATGGCTGGAGAATCTTGGCCATTGGAAGTGCTTCTAAGAGGTTTTTTCTGAGCATGGAGTAGCACTGGGGCATGGGGAGTAGGAGAGACCTTGAGGAGATAATTGGATTCAGAATGTCCTTCGCTTCCAACTGCATATTCAGTGTAGTTGAATTATATTTTATATTTATATGTTGTTGTTAAGTGCTGTCAAGTCAATTCCAACTCATAGTGACCCTGTATAGGGTTTCCAAGGAGTGGCTGGTGGGTTTGAACTTTTTACCTTGAGGTTAGCAGTCCAGTGCTTATTCTCCAGTGCCATACTAGGACACCTTATTTTTACATAGTCTTTAACTGTATTTTTAATGGTTCCTTCTGAAATCCCATTTCAATGAATTAATTGAAACAAAAGAATATCTTTAGTAAGGCAATAGAAGTTGTTTGGTTTTAAGTTTTTATTGTGAATTGAGTGATA
>NW_006408854.1:1427621-1429317 GCF_000296735.1 Chrysochloris asiatica
TTCACAGTTAGTTTTTAATTTCCATTATTGTAAATTCAGCTGCCTGGTAGAATTTATGTAATTTTATAAGACTTCTATTTTTGATGTGTTAAAGGGTGTCTCAGTGTGGTGCTACACTGTCAAACGATAGGTCGGCTATTCAGACCCACCAGCCACTCCTCAGAAACTCTATACAACAAAGGGAGATCATCAATATTTTATAGTTTATTCTTATAATAATTTAGGATAATGAAAATATTTCTATTTTATTAGATGAAATAGAGACGTTATAAGCTTATTAATATCTTCTCCAGTTCCTATAGAAAACATAATTCATTTATTTTTTTATACTTATAAGACAATTACACAATTTTCTACAACATGAGTTGCTCTGCAGAAATGACGTATTTAGTGTTGAAAATGAAAATGTGGAATTTTACACCTTTAACTTTCAAAAACAAACAAATAAGCTAGCCTGAATTTTTCTGTTCCTACCACCTGGTATGGTTCTATAGAATAAGTAAAAGACTACCAACAGTAAGGTTGTTGGTTGAAACTCACTACCCACTCCTTGTAAGCCTTATACAGCATTGCTATGAGTCAGAACTGTCTCGGTGGCACATAACAACAACAACTACCACTTACAAAAAATTCATGATTAATGAAAAGTCATTAACAAACTTCTGCCTGCCAAATCCATTACCACTGGTTTTCTCTTTCTTTGATATTATTTACCACATTTCACCCTGTGAAATCCCTAGGAGGTGCAAATCATTAATATATTCAGGTGCTAACTGAAAAGTTAGAAGTTCAAGTCCATCTACAGGCACCTCAGAAAAAAGACATAGTGATCTGCTTCCAAAACATCAGTCATAGAAAACTTTATAGAGCACAGTTCTACTCTCACATTCATGGTGTTGCCGTAAGGCAGTGTCAATGGCAACTGGTACCTTAGTCTGTGAAACTCTTTTCGTTTCACATTTTAATTAGTTAAAACATTTATGATGGATACAAACAATTTTTTAAATGAGAACCATATGCCTTCTCCCAGTTTAATAATAATAATAATAAAACACTATCAAGCTAAAATTTCCTGTTTTCTTCCTAGATTTTATGTTCCTCCCTGCCCAACCAGAAGTATAACTATTATCCAAAAATTCGTGTTTACCATTCCCATGCATTTTAAACTGTATTTGTGTTTATCTCTAGGCAATAATATATTTGTTTTTAATTTAACCTTTACAGAAATGGTATTATAATGTGTGATTTCTGTATTTGACATTATGTTGTAAGATTTGTTCTCCATCTGACTTCATCCTTATTCTTTTTCTTTTAAAAATCACTATGACACTATTACTCTTGTCCTAATTCACAACTGATTTCCAAAGGTTGGGCCTTACTCACAATGGTTCTGTTTTCTGGGATTCTGTAAGGACAGCCTCACTCCTTACTGTACAACTTCTTTTAGTATGTTCCCCTTCTGTTGTTGTTCCTACATAGTTTTATTCTTCTGAGATTTTTGGAAGACTGTTTGAAAACCCTACTGAATAGCTCTAGCAGAATAGTCTGTAGGTACCACCAACTTCTTGGAAGCAGCGGTGAAGAAATCAAACAATGTGTGGCATTAGGCAAATCTGCTGCACAAGGCCTTTTTAAAGTGTTGAAGAGGCTTGAAGACTAAGGTGCACCTGACCCAAGCCATGGTATTTTCAGTAAC
>NW_006408854.1:1429417-1436556 GCF_000296735.1 Chrysochloris asiatica
ACTAAACAATTTGATGAAAAACAATTTGCTATTAACTGCCAAGTAACTTCATTTGTTACACTCGGGCCTATAGGGCCTTGAACCTCTGACCAGTCTTACACGGTCCGCAACAGTTTGCATGAGAGAACATGAGTTTTACATTCATCATTTCATTGCAATGATTACAACCTCCTCCATGCATCATCATTCAACAGTGTTTGCTTCTATTCCCTATGTTTTTTGTTTTGTTTTTTGGTGTGTGGGGGGGAAGATGTACACAAAAACATTCAGGAATATAATAATTTAAACAGCCAAAGGGCACATTCTGCAAGTCTGCCTCCTTATCACCAGCACATAGTCCCCAGAACACAACCTTTCTCTTTCCATGAGTCTAGAGTCCTCAGCTGCTCTATCTTTCCAGGCCTTCATCTCTGTCTCCATCTCTGGTGTCACTGCTTCTCTGGATAGGGTCCCACAATCCATTGTGCTCTTCTCCAGTGATGGTCCTAGGGTCCTTTGTTCCTGGACTGTAAAATTAACTACTCTGCCCTTTTTATTACAAAACTTCTACCTTTACAGTTGAGACAGTTGCAATTAGTCATGATAACAATTACTTGCTATTGAATCTTAAGAATCCTATTCACATCTCTTTTCACCAGACCTGTCTAGACAAGATGAAAAGTATTCAGTGGGAATTCTGCTTTCCCCCGCACACTCTGAAACTAAACTCCCTCTTGAAAACTTGTAATCCAGTCACTTCATGGCTTTATAACACCCCCACCCCCATTTTAGGTAGCCAATGTCTAAGTTGCCTGTCCCTATCAACCCTGTATACAGAGGGGATGGGATTGATCCTTGATGTGAAGGTGTGAAGATTCCTTCCCTCTCAGTTGGAATATCCATAAGTATTGTAGCAATTTACACTTGGTTCATTTATCCAAAAAAAAAATTTTTTTTATCTTCCTCTAGTTGAGTTCTGATCATCAAGCCATTGAGGCAATGGAAGTTTTTTAAAATATGGATTTAGTATAATAATTTTTCATTTTATTTTAAGTGATGCTGTAATCATTATATGGTTTAACAGCATTATAAAATCTGAGAATATTTTTCAATTAATAGAATAATTACCAGTAAATCTATTTTCCATAGAGCTGACTCTGACTTGAAGTGACCTTCTATGTACCAGAGCAGAACTGTGCTCCATAAGATTTCCAATAGCTGATTTTTTAGAAGGAAATTCACCAGGACTTTCTTCCAAAGTGCCTCTGGGTATACTAGAATCACCAAACTTTTAGTTAGCAGTGAGCACCACTCAGGGATTTAGATAATATGATTACACTAAAGATGATATGTTGTTGTTGTTGTTGTGAAGTGCCGTCGAGTCGGTTCCGACCCATAGCGACCCTGTACAGGGTTTCCAAGGGTGTAAATCTTTACGGGAGTAGAAAGCCTCATCTTTCTCCCGAGGAGCGGCTGATAGTTTCGAACTGCTGACCTTAAGGTTCGCAGCCCAATTCATAACCACTACGCTACCAGAGGATATAAAGGAGATTAAAATTATGAACAGTCCCACCACGAATACGAAGGGGTAACTCTACATTATATGATTAGTCCTCTTTTGTAGTAGGGCCACTGAAATTTAATTTTTATGAAATTCCAAGGTGATTTGTTGTATAGTAGGATTAAGAACAAATGTCTTATGTAGTTTCAACCACAATATCCATATTATATTTTACTTACGTATTATATTTCAGTTAAAGTATTTTTAATGTTTCTTTAAAGTCTTCAACTTTTTCAGTAGAATATCCATGTATTAGTATATCGCAATTTGTTAAGTAATTATTTCAATATTTTAGTTCTTGCTAGACTATCTTGACATGTTACTGTAGGAGAAGCACTGTACTGTTAACCTCACAGTTGGTGGTTCAAACCCACCTGCAATTCCTCAAAATTCCTACATAGGGTCATTATACGTTGGAGCCAACTCAGCAGTACTTAACAGTAACAATGACAGCAAGATTAGCCATATGTTGGCATATTACAATTTAAGTTATTCTTTAACTGTTTTAGTTTTCACTAGACTAAGCTTGTGTTGGTATATCACAATTTATTGTGGCATTCATTTCATTATTTTTGTAAGTCAGTAGAAGACAGTGGTGCAGTCCTATTTGATTTCTGTTGAATCATTTCCAGACTGAATCAAAGAGAATGGAAAGATCTGCCTGCTGCTCGTAGTTGCCACACTGCTTTCATAAGGGATGCACCAATCAAAATACTATGAGCAGTGAGTGCCGGTTTCACCACAACTTTCCTGGAATTAGGAATTATTTACTAAACACATTTTGAACCTTTGTTATTCTCAGGATTCCATTTATACTTCCACTTTCAAAAATGAGAAAAGGAAAATACTACAAATAGCTACACTTATAAATAAGGTCATGAGAATTTCCCTGGGAGTAGGGGGATACATGACTTAAGCGACAGTACATAGTTTTGTGTTTATGTAGACACAGAGAGACTATTCCAATTTTAAAGTGACTCTCTAAATCATTACCAACAATTTTTTTTTCAATGTAAATCATCTACAGCATTAAGGAATGGATAAAAATTAACTGCCATAAATAACATGCCAACCGCATGATAGCAATTGGAATACTTAAAATAAACAAATTCAGCATATCCAAACAAAATCAATGGTATGGTCTGTTTCAGGTTTTTACAGTCTAGATCAAATTCTCAATCTGACAAACTAAGAAGAGAGCAAGTTTCAAGCCTGAGAAAGCCTGTAATTGAGAGAACCAGCCCCTTTCCTTAAGAGTCAGCCAGCCAGTAAGTCTTGTTTTATGAGGTGCTACAGGATAATGCACTGGACTGCAATATCAGTTTAAACAATAAGGTTGGCTGTTCAAACCCACCAGTTGCTCCTCAGAACCAGCTCGATGGCACCTAACAACATTATATTATCCTTTAGTCTATTTAAAGCATGCAGTCAGCAGAAAGCAGATTGTTGTTGTTAATTGCTATGGAATTGGTTCTGACTTACAGCCACCCTATATATGGTTTCAGAGGCTGTAAATCCTTGTGAAGGCAGAAAACCCCATCTTTCTCCTGTGGAGAAACTGGTAGATTCGACCTGCTGACCTTGGTTAGCAGCCCAGCTCATAATCCATTGTGCTACCAGGGCTCACTGTTGGGTAACAAATATCAGGGAATTCAGATGTTCAGAGACTATATTTGGGATTTTTCATTGGACTACTGCTCTTCATCTTTCTCATCCTTTGTCATTTATATCATCATCATTATAATCATCATTTTTTAAAATAGAAGCATTAAAAATATTCATAATAGTAATTGTTTTGTCTGCCTTATTTTATTCAGTCTCATCAAAGTTTTATGGAGATGTATTTTTCTATTCTTATTTTCAAATGCAGAAATTGAGTTCAAAGATAGTAAATATCTAATTCAAGGTTACGCAGGCAGTAAGGGAAGGTGCTGGATTTGACTGAGGTGTATAAAATTCTAAAGTCAGCCCTTCCACTCTTTGCAAGCCAATATTTTAGTAAACTTGTTCAGGCTGTTTGAGGTCACACAGTTCCTTTGATTTGAGTGTTAGTCAGCCTCATTTGATAGACACAGAAGATGCTCATTCTTGTGAGAATAGTCCCAGGACCAAATTTGGTTATAATGATTTCCCAGGAAGCATTCTGTAATTCTCAGAAAACCAGTGACGATTTAATGACAGCCCAAGTAATCTACTAAACTAATTAAAGACATAGACCCTGAGAAAAATGATCTAAATGTTGAAATTCCAGAAACCAGTTTTTAGCTTTTTGACATTTGCATAATTCAAATGCAGTTACAGTAGTGTATTGAAAGGGAACTGCTAGAAATTTGTACTAAATTCAGAAGAGGATGTGCAATGAAAGATAATGCTAATAACATCAAGTGAATCTTGGCAGAAAAAAAGAATACAAGAAAGATGTCTACCTGTGTTTTATTCACGATGCAAAAGCATTTAAATGTGTGGATCATAACAAATTATGGATAACTTTAGGAAGAATGGGAATTCTAGAATGTTTGTTTGAGCTCATATAGAAACCTCACATAGATCATAACTCAGTCATTCAAACAGAACAAGGGGATACCACATGCTTTAAAATCAAGAAAGGTATGCATCCAAGTTTATAATTTTTCTGTATTTATTCAATCTGTATGCTAAGCAAACAATCCAAGAAGCTGCATTCTATGAAGAAGAATGTAGCATCGGGACTGAAGAAAGACTCATTAACAGCCTATGATATACAGATGACATAATTTAGCTTGCTAAAAGTGGAGAGGATTTTAAGCAGTTACTGATGAAGATGAATGACTACATACAGCCTTCAGTATGGATTATATACCTTAACATAAAGAAAACAAAAATGCTCACAACTGAACCAGTAAATAACATCATGATAAATGGAGGAAGTATTGAAATTTTACTTGGTCTACTACCCATGTTCATGGAAGCAGGAGTCAAGAAATCAAAAACTCTAATGCATTGGGAAAATCTGCAAAAATACATCTTTATAGTGTTAAAAGCAAAGACATTACTTAGAGGACTCAAGTGGACCTAACTCAAGCCATGGTATTTTCAGTCACCTCATTTGCCCATGAAATCAGTACAATGAATAAGAAAGACTGGAGAAGAACTGATGCATTTGAATTATAGTGTTGAAGAAGAATATTGAATATTGACTGCCAGAAGAGCAAACAAATCTGTCTTGGAAGTACAGCAAGAATGCTCCTTAGAAGTGAAGATGGTAAGATTTCATTTCACATATTTCAGGAGGGACCAATCCCTGGAAAATGATGTCATACTTGATAAAGTAGAGGGCCAGCAAAAAAGAGGAAGACCCTCAATTAGATGGCTGCAACAATGGGTTCAAACTTAGCAATGTTGTGAAGATAGCACAAAATGGGTTTGACTTAATGGCACCTTAAGAACAGTTTTTAAGCTTTAGTCTGTTTTCAATGCTTTTTGACTCTTGTGTATTTCATAGCCAAGAGTTACCAAGATTTATATGAAAAGTAGGTAGCAAAGAATAGTGGAAAGATGAAACATTCTAAATATAGAATGCTTAGATTTCAAGTTTGAAATCTAGTTCTACTACTTGGTAATTTTGTGAATGAACAGCTAAATTAATCAATGTCTTTGTGAGTCATGTGTTGTGTCATTAAAATGTATATAACAATAACATATTTTGGGGGTGTTACAGGGATTTGATGACTTACCACTTATAATTTTTTAATAGTGTCTGGACCTTGGTAAGATCACATAATTGTTACTTTTCCTCCCACAATGATTATTTAAACTATTATTTTATTTTACAAATACAATTACTCAAGGCCTCTCTCTCTTCACTTATTGTTGTTTTGTTAGACTCATAGAGACCCTGTGCACAACAGAATGAAACACTGCCAGGTCCCTTCACTTATTAGTTTGCAATACACACATAAGAAGACAAATCAAGAAGTATTGCTACTAGGGTTCCAGTTCCTACATGTGTGGATTTATTCCAAACAAAATTTGTTTGAACATTCATCTTTCTAATCAATGGATGGCTGCAGACAATTCTCTTAGTAATAGTCTCAATCTTGTTAGAGTGCCTTCCAAAAAACCCAAAAAAGGGTACTTTTTGTTCCATAGGACAAATAGAATTTTGAGGTCAGGGCTAATAGACTTACATTCACCAGTTGTAAAGTATCTCACATTCTTCTTTGATGGTGTCTGTCTTCATCTTAGGCACTCACAGTGTTCATGACTCAGAAACCTAATCAATATGGCCCTAAGTCATATGACTGAACTGCTCTACCTCCTATTTTTTAATTTTTATTATTTTAAATTATAGACATTTCAGGAAATACAGTATTTTTAAATATATTAATAACAGCCTGTTTTGTCAACTTTTTAGAGAAGACAGAAAATGTATTTCCCTAGTAGTCACTGTTACACTACATTACTATTATACTACATTAATTTCTACATTGCTGTTGTTCAATGCCATCAAGTCAGTTCCGACTCATAATGACCTGTAGAGAGTTTACAAGAAGCCACTGGGGGGTTTGAACTGCCAGCCTTGTGGTTAGTAGTCCAATGCTGATCCTAGAGCGTGGCACCAGGACTCCATTAATTTCTATAGACCTGCTTTTTTCCCCAATAACATATTTTCTGTGCCACAATATATTATAAAAATTTACTCTCTTTTTTAAAAAAGGGAAGAAAAGTAATAATTATTTTGAAGTGAGTTCTTAGACTTTGAGGATGCCTTCTAGTTCTCAGTTTCCATTTGTGCTCACCATATCCATATTTATGATTTCATAGACTCTCATCCTATCTCCAGTTATACTTTTTGCTTTGAGTCTTGAAGTCTGACTCTATTAGGTAGCCACTGGGACATCTATTCCATCTCCTTAATCACTTCATTTGCTTGATTCCATACAATATTGCTCATTGACTTAGAACAAATATTATTGTTATTGTTGTTGCTGTTGTCAGGTGCCTTCCAGTCAGTACCGACTCATAGCAACTCTATGCACAACAAATGAAACACTAACTGGTCCTGCATCAATATCAAAATCTCTGAATCAGTGGCTGCTGCCAATGTGCCAATTCCTCTCATTGGGGGTCTTCCTCTTATTCTTTGACCCTCCACTTTACCAAACACAATATCCTTCTCCAGGGACTGGTCCCTCCTGATAATATGTCCGAAGTATGAGAGATGAAGTCTGGCCATCTTGGCTTCAAAGGAGCACTCTGGCTGAGAACTCCAACACAAATGTATTTGTTCTTTTGGAAGTCCCTTGTACTTTTAATATTCTCCAACACCATAACTCAAATGCATCAATTCTTCTACAATCTTCCTTATTCACTGTCCAACTTTCACATGCATATGAAGTTATTGAAATTGATTCATAGGAACCCAATTTACAACAAAATGAAACACTGCTCATTCATCCCCATCCTCACAATCCTCACATTGCTGCTGCCACTGTGATAATCTACCTCTGCTTCTCTGACCTTCCACTTTACCAAGCAAGATATCCTCTAGGGACTGTTGTTGTTGTTGTTAGGTGCATTGAGTCAGTACCCACTGATAGCGACATTTTGCACAGCAGAA
>NW_006408854.1:1443586-1450220 GCF_000296735.1 Chrysochloris asiatica
GTAGAGTTGGTTCCCAATTCATAGCAACCCTGTATAGTGTTTCTGAGGCTTTTTAACTTCACATGAGCAGAAAGCCTCATCTTTCTCCCATAGAGCATCTGGCAGGCTCGAACCACAGACCCAGTGCTTATAACATGAAGCCACTGCACTACCACCTTTAGGGTTTATGAGGCTGTAAATATTTATGGAAATAGACAGCCTTATCTTTTTACCACAAAGGGGCTGGTGGGTTTGAAGTTCTGACCTTGAATTTAGCAGTCTAATGCTTACCCACTGCACAACCATTGAGTCAACTGCAATTCATGACAACCGTCTATAGTGTAATAGAATGCAATGTTGCTCAATCCTGAACCATCTTCATTCATGATTATTGGTATGCTTAGCCTATTGCTATGATTATTTTTTATAGTCTCTTAAATGCTTATGGGATAAATTTCCATGGTACATGACAGATATATAGATCTCTGGTCTTCCTTCCTGTCACCCATTAAATATATATTTTATACCATGTGTTTTCAAAGCAGTATGTTTATTTTCTCAATGTTTCCTGTGCCTAGGACTCTTTTTCCCTTTTCTTGACAACTATCACTTCCTCTAATTTGCATTTCTTGGTAGTCTTCCATTGAAACACAATGAATTGTTGCTTTGCCTGGGTAGCATGTATTTTAAACATTTGTTCCTTTGAGTATTGTCTGTGGCCATCACTTTGAAGTTTGTTAGACATGCAGAACATTGAATACAACCTGACTTACGGAATCAGAACTTGAACTTTTAACTAGCTACCAACTTTTATGTGAAACAGCAAGTACCACAAGGGTAGCTGTGTCTAGATGCATTGTCTTAAATAAACCTTAAGTTCCTTGTGTAAGAACTACATCTTGTTCAATTTGGGGTCCTCAAAACCTTCCACAGAGCATCTACTATACAGTGACTTATTTTGTCTTCTCAGGGGAATATTTGGTCTAATAGGGAATCATTGTTTGAATTTAGGTATTTTGGGTAAAACAGCCAAATTATTTATCTCCATTAAAAGAAATAGAAGCAATTTTTGCCCCTTCAGACCATATTCTTTATAACTTGTCAGTTATACATGCATAAGTCACATAAATTAGAAATAATAATTGCAGTTTATACTCATAATTTTTTTTGTTATGTCTATAAATGAGCCATTAACTAAAAGGATATTTTTATAAACTAATGTTACAGCAGTATCTTCTATGTGCACACAAACTTTTAGGGATAATTTAAAAAAATACTTATATATATGAAAAAAGGAGAATGTAGTTTTTTAATTTAGAAACTGCCTCTAATTCTTAATGCATATGATAAAATCCAATCACAGCTTAATAGATTTCTGGTGAGATCAATTTGAAAGGAATTGCTTTGTTGAAAAAGAGTATGTAAATAGAAGCATTATTTGAAGTAATGTATAGAGATATATACACTAGATTATACACATGAAACAGTGGAAGTTAAAAGGTGTTAGTATTGTTATGGCATTTTAAATTTTATTTTGTTATTTTTGATTAAACAGATCTTTGCAATTAGCTTTAGGTTATCAGTTGGTACAATATGTATTATTCTACCTTGAGTATACTTTAGTTGTTGACTAATATTTACATTGTTGTTAAGTGCCATCATGAGTCTGTTCTGACTCATGGACACCTTTGTATAGGATTTCCAAGGAGTAGCTCGTGGGTTTGAACCGCTGAACTATGTTATTTTTTTCTTCTCTATAATATGAAGAAACATATCTTCATGATTATGAACTTTAAAAAACCAGAAAACATTTTTAAGTAAGGGTTGTTTTTTTTTTTTTTTTCTATTTATATTTTATTGGTTCACTCACATTCTTCTTTATAGAGAGGAATTTAATGCCACCAACGTTGTTGTTAACTGCTGTCAAGTTGGTTCCAACTCACAGCACAAGGGACTCTGTTCCTGCCCATCCTCACAATTGTTGCAGCCACTGTGTCAGTCCTTCTTGTTGAGGAGTCTTCCTTTTTATGTTGTTGTTGGCCTTCTACCTTACCAAACATGATATCTTTTTGCAGGGACTGATTCCTATCGGCAACGTGTTGAAAGAATGAGAGATGAAGTTTAGTCAATGTAGCCAGTGCATTCAATATATATCTAAACTATGGATTTATATCAACAGTGGGTTTCACATTTCAGATTTATTAATGAATGTCTTGCTAAAGAGTTTTATTTATCTCTTCTCTTTTTTATTTCTATCTAGTATGGTTTGGAAAAGGTTTCTTAGCAGGACTACTTTAAGGATAGATCATGATGTGATTCTTGATGCAACAGCTTCCTGAGCGATAGGATTAGATGTATGACTTTCTCATTACAAAAATGGATGCCAGTATTTACTTACGGTGTTGGTTTAACTAAATATGTTGCCAGAAGCACATGATGGATCCTTTTAGCAAATTCTAAATAGAAAACAAACAGTTATAGTGAATGAGACTGCCAATTTTCCTTTTTAACCATTATTTTTTAGTTGTTTCATTATGGGTTTAATTGGGTGGGAGTGTCGCTGTGAGTTGGAACCAACTCGATAGCACCTAACAACAACAACAACAACACTGTCTTTTATGGAGTCCTGATGTGGCACTGTGGGTTAATGTGTCAGTCTGCAAAGTCATTTGAACGGCAAGTTCAGCAGTTCCAGCTCACCAGCCACTACTTGGAAACCCTATAAAGGGTCGCTATGGATTGGAACCAACTTGATGGCACTTAGCAATAGCAGCAGTCCTTTATGATCTTTTCATGGAATTTACGAAGTATGAATCTGGGAAAATTGGAAGTTGTCAAAAATGAAATGGAACACATAAACAATATCTTAGGTATTAGTGAGCAGAAATGGACTGGTATTGGCCATTTTGAATCTGACAACCACATGGTTTACTATGCTGGGAATGACAAATTGAAGAATGGTGTTGCACTCATCATCAAAAAGAACACATCCAGATCAGTCATGAGGTACAATGCTGTCTGTGATAGGATAATATCCATGCACCTACAGGGAAGCCCAGTTAATACCACTATTATTCAAATGTACGCAAGAACCACTAAAGCCAGTGAGGATGTCTACCTCAATAGAAGAATTCTACCAACTTCTTCAATTTGAAATCAATCAAACATGCAATCAAGATGTTTTGATCATTACTGGTGATTTGAATGCAAAGGTTGGGAGCAAAGAGGAAGGATCAGTAGTTGGAAAACATGGTCTTGGTGATAGAAATGATGCTGGAGAATGCATGATAGACTTCTGCAAAACCAATGATTTGTTCATTTCAAATACCTTCTTTAGACAGCATAGCAGACGACTATACACATGGACTTTGTTAGATGGAATACATAGAAATCAAATTGACTTCATCTGTGGAAAGAGCTGATGGAAAAGCTCCATATCATCAGTGAAAACAGGGCCAGGAGCAGAATGTGGAACAGACCATCAATTACTCATATGCAAATTCAAACTGAAACAGAAGAAAATGAAAAGAAGTCCATGAAAGTAAAAATATGACCTTTAATATATCCCACCTGAATTTAGAGATCATCTGAAGAACAGATTTGATACATTAAAAACTAAAGACTGAAGACCAGAAGAGTTGTGGGATGACATCAAGAACATCATACATGAAGAAAGCAAAAAGGCATTGAGAAGACAAGAAAGAAGGAAAAGGTCAAAATGGATGTCAGAAAAAACACTGAAACTTGCTCTCCAGCATAGAGATGCTAAAGCAAATGAAAGAAATGAGGAGGCACAAAGAACTAAACAGAAAGTTTCAAAGATCAGCTCGAGAAGATAAAGCCGGATATTACAGCAAAATGTGCAAAGATCTGGAATCAGAAAACCCAAAAGGAAGAACATGCTCAGCATTTCTCAAGCTGGGGGAACTGAAGAAAAAATTCAAGCCTCGACTTTCATTATTAAAAGATTCTCTGGGCAAATTATTGAATGATGCAGAATGCATCAAGAGAAGATGGAAGAAATACACAGAGTCACTGTACCAAAAGGAAATGGTTCATGTTCAACCATTTCAAGAGGTAGCATATGGTCAAGAGTCAATGATACTGAAGGAGGAAGTCCAAGGTGCATTGAAGGAATTGGCAAAGAACAAGGCACCAGGAATTGATGGAATAAAAATTGAAATCTTTTAAGAAAGCAAGGCAGCACAGGAGGCACTCACTCATCTCTGCCAAGAAATTTAGAAGACAACTATCTGGCCAACTGATTGAAAGAGATTCATATTTGTGCCCATTCCAAAGAGAGGTGGCCCAATGGAATGTGGAAATCATCAGGCAACCTCTTTGATATCCCATGCGAGTAAAGTTTCCTGAAGGTGATACTGAAATAGCTACAATCATACATTGATAGAGAACTTCCAGAGGTTCAATCTGGATTCAGAGGAGGCTGTGGAATGAAGGATATTAGTGCTGATGTCTGATGGATCTTGGCTGAAAGCAGAGAATATCAGAAAGATGTATACCTGTGCTTTATTGATTATGCAAAGGTTTTCAATTATGTGAATCAATGCAAGATAAGGACAACATTGTGAAGTATGAGTATTCCATGTGCTCATGAGAGATCTGTACCTGGACCAAGAGGCAGTTGTTCGAACAGAATCTGGGAACACTGAATGTTTTAAAATTAAGAAAGATGTGTGACAAGGTTGTATTCTTTCACCATACTTATTCAACTTGTATGCTGAGCAAATAATATGAGAAGCTGGGTTGTATGAAGAAAAATGTGGCATCAGGATTGGAGGAAGACTCATTAGCAACCTGCAATATGCAAATGATACAACCTTGCTTGCTGAAAGTGAAGAGGACTTACAACATTTACTGATGAAGATCAAAGAGAACAACCTTCGGTATGGATTACATCTCAATATAAAGAAAACAAAAATCCTCACCACTGGACCAATAAACAACATTCTTATCAATGTAGAAAAGATTGAAGTTGTTAAGGATTTCATTCTTCTTGGATCAACTATCAACACTCATGCAAGCAGCAGTCAAGAGATCAAACGACATATTGCATTAAGCAAATCTGCTGCACAAGAACTTTTTAAAGTGTTGAAGAGCAAAAATGTTACCTTAAGGACTAAGGTACGCCTGACCCAAGCCATGGTATTTTCAGTAACCTTATATGCATGTGGAAGCTGGACAATGAATAAGAAAGACCGTAGAAGAATTGATGCCTTTGAGTTATGATGTTGGAGAAGAATATTGAACATGCTATGGGCTGCCAAAAGAACCAGTAGATCTGTTTTTGAAGAAGTGCAGCCAGAGTGCTTCTTGGGGCCAAAATGGCCAAACTTCGTCTCTCATGCTTTGGACATATTTTCTGGAGGGACCAGTTACTGGAGAAGGATATCATGTTTGTTAAGGTGGAGGGTCAGTGAAAAAGAGAAAGACCCCAGTGAGATGGATTGGCCAAGTGGCAGCATCAATGGGCTCAAGCGTGGCAACAATAGTGAGGTTGGCCCAGGATTGGGCAGTGTTTCGTTCTGCTGTGCATAAGGTCACTATGGGTTGGTACCAACTCAATGGCACCCAACAACAACATATTCATAAGTACCTAATGTCAATGTGCTTGCATTGGCCTGGTTCCTTTGTATTTTCATAACTCAGTATTATGTATAAGTTAAGTGTAATTATATTAGACAAAATTTTCATTTCTAAGTAATAGATAATTCTTACTAGATTTATGTAGGCCAACTGTCTGAATAATAATTATGGTTCTTTTTTTCTTACCTGATGATCAACTTAGTCTTACACTCCTTACACTGATAAGTTAATTCTTTATAAATTAGCAATGCACAAGAAAAAGTGACATTGCATGACAGAAATGAAGAATTATTGTTGTTTCAAGTGAAAAACAATATTGTTACTCAATTTCTTAATCAGTCTCTCTCAAATGTGAAAGCTTACATAACACAAAGTAGTCAAACTTAATAAACCCTTATACAGTGCTCACTGTGTGTCATGCAACATTCTGGGAGCTAGGGAAAAAGAGTGCCTGCTTTTAAGAAGAAAATAAAAACCAAAATTGATCACTTTAGTAAATGCTAAGATAAAAGCCCTGGTGTGATGCTGTAGGATAAACTCTGATCGGCAGTTCAAACCCAACAGATGCTTCTTGGAAACCCTATACAGGATTGCTATGAATTAGCAGAGCAAAGTTGAAGAGCGAAGATGTCATTTTGAGGACTAAAAAGCACCTGACACAAGCCAGGATATTTTAATAACCTCATATGTGTGTGAACGTTGGATCGTGAATAAGTAAGACCACAGAAGAATTGATGCTTTTAAGTTATGGTGTTGGAGGAGAATATTGAAAGTACCATAGTCTGCCAAAAGAACAAATAGATCTGTGTTGGAAGAAGTACAGCCAAAATGCTCCTTGGAAGCCAGGATGGCCAGACTTCATCTTTCATACTTCGGACATGTTGTTAGGAGATATCAGTCACTGGAGAAGGAGATCATGTTTGGTAAGGTGGAGGGTCAGCGAAAAAGATGAAGACCCCCCAACGAGATGGGTTGGCCAAGTGGCAGCATCGATGGACTCAAGCATGGCAACAGTAGTGAGGTTGGCCCAGGATAGGGCAGTGTTTCGTTC
>NW_006408854.1:1450425-1452713 GCF_000296735.1 Chrysochloris asiatica
TAGGGCAGTGTTTCGTTCTGCTGTGCATAAGTCGCTATGGGTTGGTACCGACTTGATGGCACCTAACAATAACAACAAGAATTGATGCTAAAGAGACCTGGTGTGGCACTGTGGGTTAATGCTCTGGACTGCAAAGTTGGTTTGAACTGCATGGTCAGTAGTTCAAGATCACCAGCCACTCCTCAGAAACCCTATACAGGGTCACTATGGGTCAGAACTGACTTGATAGAACTAATAACAACAACAGTTGATGCCAAAGTTGACACTTCCCTAGGTAAAATGCTTGTTTTTCTAGAATAATGGAATTTTATTTAGTAAGTACCAACTTCTTCAATCTGAAATTCATAAAACATGCAATCAAGGTATATTGATCATTACTAGTGATTGGAATGCAAAGGTTGGGAACAAAGAGGAAGTATTAGTAGTTTGTAAATACTTGGTGATAGAAATGATGATGGAGATAGCATAATAGAATTCTGCAAAATCAATAATTTGTTCATTTCAAATACGTTCTTTAGACAACGTATGAGACGATTATACACATGGACCTCACCAGATGGAATACACAGACATCAAATTGACTATGTCAGTGGAAAGAGATGATGGAAAAGCTCTATATCATCAGTCAAAACAAGCCAGGGCCAGACTGTGGAACTGACCATCAAGTGAAGCTGAAGAAAATGAAAACAACTCCAAAAGAGCCAAAATATGACTTTGTATGTATCCCACCTGAATTTAGAGATCATCTGAAAAACAGATTTGATACATTAAACACGAAAGAATGAAGACCAGAAGAATTGTGGGATAATATCAAGAACATCATACATGAAGAAAGCAAAAAGTCATTAAGATGGTAAGAAAGAATGAAAAGGTCAAAATGAATGTCAGAAGAGACACTGAAACTTGCTCTCCAGTGTAGAGATGCTAAAGCAAATGAAAGAAATGAGGAGGTACAAGAGCTGAACAGAAAATTTCAAAAGGTCAGCTTGAGAAGACAAAGTCAAATATTACAATAAAATGTGCAAAGACCTAGAGTCAGAAAACCAAAAAGGAAGAACACACTCAGCATTTCTCAAGCTGGGGAAACTGAAGAAAAAATTCAAGTCTTGACTCTTGTGATTGAAATATCCTCTGGGCAAATTATTGAATGATGCAGAAAACATCAAAAGGCGATGGAAGGAATACACAGAGTCACTGGACCAAAAGAAAGTGTTTGATGTTCAACCGTTTCAAGACGTACCATATGATGAAGAGCCAATGATACTGAAGGAGGAAGTCCAAAGTGCATTGGAGGAGTTGGCAAATAACAAAGCACCAGGAATTAATGGAATAAAAATTGAAATCTTTTAAGAAAGTGAGGTGGCACAGGAGGCACTCACTCATTTCTGCCAAGAAATTTGGAAGACAACTATCTGGCTGACTGATTGGAAGAGATCCATATTAGTGCCCATTCCAAAGAGAGGTGACCCAATGGAATGCAGAAATCATTGGACAATGTCTTTGATATCCCATACAAATAAAGTTTTACTAAAGGTAATACAGAAATGGTTGCAAGCATACTTTGACAGCTTTCTGAGGTTCAAGCTTAATTCAGAAGAGGCTGTGGAACAAGGGCTATCATTGCTGATGTCCAATGGATCTTGGCTGAAAACAGAATACCAGAAAGATGTTTACCTGTGCTTTATTGACTATGCAAATACTTTCGATTGTATGGATCATGACAAGTTATGAACAACATTGCGAAGTATGAGTATTCCTGAACACTTTATTGTGCTCTTGAGGAATCTGTACATGGACCAAGAGTCAGTTGCTCAAACAGAATATGGGAACACTGAATGGTTTAAAATTAAGAAAGGTGTGCAACAGAGGTGTATTCTTTCACCATACTTATTCAACCTGTATGCTGAACAAATAATTCGAGAAGTTGGCTCTTTGAAGAAAAATATGGCATCAGGATTGGAGGAAGACTAATTAAAAATGTGAAATATGCAGATGATACAACCTTGCCTGCTGAAAGTGAAGAGGACTTGAAATATTTATTGATGAAGATCAAAGACCAGAGCCTTCAGTATGGATTGCACTTCATTGTAAAGAAAACAAAAATCCTCACCATTGGACCAATAAACAACATTCTTATCAACGGAGAAAAAATAGAAGTTGTCAAGGTCTTCATTCTTCTTGGATCAACTATCAATACTCATGGAAGCAGCAGTCAAGAAATCAGATGATGTACTGCATTAGGCAAATCTGCTGCACAAGACCTTTTTAAAGTGTTGAAGAGCAAAGAT
>NW_006408854.1:1453973-1461285 GCF_000296735.1 Chrysochloris asiatica
GTAAAAAAAAAAAAAATTAAAAATACAGTATATACAAAGCACAGTAAAATGTAAATGTTATTACATAATTTTTAACCTTTGTGTCTGATTTGTTTGACTCAATATAATGTTTTCAAGATTTGCTCATGTTGTAGCATGCATCAGAACTGTGTTTCTGTTTATGGCTGAGTAATGCTCCATTGTATGTATATATCATGCTTTGTTATTCATTTATCTGTTGATACACAAATGGGTTCCTTTCCTCCTTTAGCTGTTGTAAATAATGTTACAATGAGCATTGTTATACAGTCATCTGTTTGAGTTCCTTCAGCAAATCTTTCAAATTATAAATTGTAAGAAAAAATAACTTTTTGCTATTATCAGTGCTATATATTGCATCAAGTTTGATATGAATAATTAAATTGAAGTAAAAACATTCCATTAAAATTGATAGTACAGTTTCTCAATTGGAATATTTTGATAGTTGTCCTTCTCTACTTCACTTGGACTTCTGGTGTGATGCCGTGGCTTAATGCACTAGATTGCAAAATCGGTTTGAGCTGCAAGGTTGGCGGTTCAAGCTCACTAGCTGCTCCTCGGAAACCCTATACAGGGTTGCTATGGCCGACTCGATGGCACATAACAACAACTTCACTTATTTAACAAGCCCTTGGTGGTGCCATGGTTAAGAGCTTGGCTGCTAACTGGAAGATCAGTGTTTCTAACTCACCAGTGTCTTGACCCCATGTGAAGGAAAGACCTGGTGATCTGCTTTGGCAAAGAGCCAGCCTAGGAAACCCTACAGGCAGTTCTCCTCTGTCATATAGGATTATTATGAGTCAGAACTGATTTGATGGCACACAGCAACTCCACCTATTAATCTTTATTAATTATATTGTTCAACTGGTGGACAAAAATGAAATAGCTATCTTTAGACAGCATATGCTTGAAAATCGTTTACTATGTATGCCATACATACAATGTAATGTGTGACAATTTTGCTGCTAATCTGAATTTGGGCATCTGGAATCTTAAAACTGAAATGAGTTTTTAGAGGCCAGAAGCACAAATGTACAAACCTGGAACAGTGAAGAGATTCATGAAGAACTTTAGATACAAATTTTTACTTTTGTCACTTTGTATTATTTCCTTTTGCCACATAAATTGTTACAAATTTTCCATTGCGAGGCAATTTCGCTTATTTTCCTCATGGATAAATATGTAACCACTTTAGCAGGTGAGAGAATTCAAGGAAGTGGCCACTTATTAGGAAATGAGTTTGCAAGGCTGTGAATTTGTTTTAGTTAGTGGTATGATTTCCCAAATATCCTATTTCGTTTTCATGGAAAAGGTACTTTTCCATCTCCTCACTCCTACACTGAGTAAATCTACCCACTAGGAGGCACTATTTCCAAGCTCTCTTTTGCAGAGTGCCCAGAAGATAACCCCCAATAAACTCTGTGGACATGAATTCATATTTTCTGCTTTTGTTTTTAAGCTAACTGTTCTTGTGCCCAATTTCCATTCCCTAGTGGATATATTTTTGTTTCATTTTTTGTTTTTGTTTTTGAGAGGGAAATGTTTAAAGTCATATTTATTTTTCTAGGTACTATTTTACTTTGTTAGAAAATAGAATCAATTTAATGTATGGTATTCATGAAAAGTTCTAATATCTTTAAAATAGCAATTCCTTTCCCAATATTTTTTTCTTTTAGGTAAACCACTCATTAAATCTCAATTATGAACAGCTGATAGTGACTCAAATATGAGTGGAAGTCAGTGGTACAAAAAAACACACATGACTTGTTTCAAGAAAATTTTGCACATTCAGAAAATCATCAGAGGACATATGATTGGTGTATAGCATGTGTGTAGATAGATAATAAGAGGACTACCTACAAAAGTGACCCCTTCTTACTGGCACATAAAAGTCTCATCATTGCTAGCCAACACGTTGATATGTGGTCCCCACATATATAACTATCATATAAAATTAAAATAGAGTTATCTGTGTGCCAGAATTAATTACACTTTACATTTTAAGGGTTGTTGTTGTTTCTGTTAAATGTTGAGTCAGTTCCAACTCAGTGACTCTGCATAGGGTTTCTGAGGAGCAGCTGGTGTGTTTGAACTGCCGACCTTTTGGTTCATAGTCCAGGATCACACCAAGACTCCTATTTTAAGGGTTGTTGTTGTTGTTGTTAAGTGCTGTTGAGTCAATTCTGACCCATAGCGACCCTGTATAGGGTTTCCAAGGAGCTTGAACCACCGACCTTGCAGTTCAAATGATTTTGCAGTCTGATGCATTAACCCACAGTGTCAACCAGGACTACAAAATGGTAATGATATCAAATTTTCGATCATTTCAAGTTTTTGGTGTAGGACAAGCAAACCACTAGGTGTATGATTCAAAACTACTAGCTGCTCCTTGGAAACTGACTTGACAACACTAAATAATAACAGCAAGTGTCTTATATCAGAGAAAGTACATTTAAAGTGCACTTCAAATTAAAATCAGTAAATTTTCATAAAAACACAACTTTTCAAATTTGCTAGATCACAATTTGAGACCTGGAACTATCCATTTTTTTTTTTGTTGTTGTTAGGCACCTTTACTTTTGCCTTTGTTTTCCTCTTTCTCCTTATAAAGATACTTTAAAAATGATGAAGTTGTTATGAAGGCAGGTTCAGCTCTACACTGGATTTAGCAGTGCACATACAAACAAAATCCCTTTTCTTGCTGTGCTCATATTTGGTGGGGTTGTAGGGAGCATACCATAAACAAATAAGATATTATATATATCTGGTTTGGATTAAGCACAATGGAAAAGAAACAGTAGCTATAAGAAGGTTGGAAGTAATAGAAGCAGAATTGTGTATAGAGAGGCCAAGGTAAGTCTCAATAAGAAAGTATCATTTGAGCAGAATTCCAAAGCCAGTAAGAAAGAAGCCATTCATGTAACTAGGGAGAACATTCCAGAGAAAGGAAACTCAACCATAAAGTCCTAAGGTCTTTTCAGGAATAGTAAGAGAATCTGAGTCTGGAATGGGACAGAGGTACAATAGATGAGGTGATAAGGACTAGTTGAATAGCCTTGCAAATAAAATAGGAAGTTGTTGTTGGAATTTGTGCAGAAGTGCTTACCTTTTCTATTGAATTTAGATTGTATGGGTGAAAGTAGAAAAACTAGTTTGAGTAGTTTTTGCAGTTATCTATGCAAGAGACCCTGGTGGCTCAGTAGGTCAAGCTCTCAGCTGCTAACTAAAAGGCCATAGTTCACACCCGCCAGTTGTTCCAAGAGGGAAAAGATATAGCAGCCTGCTTCTATGCAAATTCATAGCCTTGTAGCTTTGTGGGGCAGTTGTACTCTACTCTATCCAATAAGGTTGCCATGTCTTGGAATTGACTCAAGAGCAACAGGTTTTTTTTTTTTGTATTTTTGTTTTTGTTATCTAGGCAATAGACAATGGTTCTTTATAAACTTGAGGAAGTTCTTTAAATTTGCTGAGGCAATTTCTTCATGTTAAAGTGGTCATGATGAGACATATGTTGACTTTTTTTTGAGAATTAAATGACAGATCTAGAATATTCTCCCCATTTTTTATTTCTTTCCTCTGTCTTGATGACAAGGATCTCTGGAGGCATAGTAGGCTACATGATAGGCTGTTAACTGCAGGTTAAGCAGTTCTTGCCCACCAGCTGCTCTATTGGAGTAAGAGGAGGCTTTCTGTTCACATAAAGATTTACAGCTATGGAAATCCTGTAGAGGCTCACTATGAGTCAAAATCAACTATATGGCAGTGACTATTTGAAGTTATCCTTGGAGACAATTGCCAAGGCTTTGTGGAGCTGATTCATTCATTGATCTTTGGGTGCAAAATATTTAGATTTTTCTCAACAAGAATCATATTTTGGATTATTGCAAGAGTTGTTTTACTTGCAATTATCCCTGTCTCGTGTCTTCTTCCACCACACGTGTGTCAGTTTGTAATACTGTCACATTGTCATGGCTTGTGAGTTGCTGTGATTCTGGAATTTATGCCGCCGGTATTTTAAATGCCAGCAGGGTCATCTATGGTGGGCAGGTTTCAGATGAGCTTCCAGATGAAGACAGACTAGGACTAAGGAGTGACGAACTACTTCCAAATATTTAGTCACTGAACACCATATGAAATAGCAGAGAAAAACACTGTCGGATATAGTACTGGAAAATGAGTACCTCAGGTTGGAAGGCACTCAAAATGCAACAGGGGTAGAGCTGCCTCCTCAAAGCAGAGTTGACCGTGATGATGCAAATGGAGTAAAGCCCATGGGAGTAAAGCCTGTGGGACCTTCATTTGCTTATGGGGCACAACTCAAAATGAAGAGAAACAGCTGTAAACATCCATTAATAAATGGAACACTGAATGTATGAAGCATGAACCTAGGAAAATTAGACATTGTCAAAAATGAAATGGAACTCATAAACATCGATATCTTAGGCATTAGTGAGCAGAAATGGAATGGTATTGGCCATTTTGAACCTGACAACAACATAGTTTACTGTGCCAGGAATGGCGAATTGAAGAGGAATGGTGGCATATACTTCATCTAAAAGAACTTTCAAGATGTATATTGAAATGTAAGGCTCTCTGTGATAGGATAATATCCATGTGCCTACAGGGAAGCCCAGTTAATAACGTTATTATTCAAATTTATGCACCAACCACTAAAGCCAGACAGGATGCAATAGAATAATTCTACCAACTTCTATAATCTGAAATTGATCAAATGTGCAATCAAGATGTATTGATCATTACTGGTGATTGGAATGCAAAGGTTGGGAACAAGGAGGAAGCATCAGTAGTTGGAAAATATGGCCTTGGTGATAGAAATGATGCTGGAGATCGCATGATAGAATTCTGCAAAATCAATTATTTGTTCATTTCAAATGCCTTCTTTAGACAGCATAAGAGATGATTATACACATGGACCTCACCAGATGGAATAGTCAAGAAATCAAACAACATATTGCATTAGGCAAATCGCTGCACAAGACCTTTTTAAAGTGTTGAAGAGCAAAGATGCCAGCTTGAGGACTAAGGTATGCCTGACCCAAGTCATGGAATTTTCAATAACCTCATATGCATGCAAAAGCTGAACAGTGAATAACCAAGACCATAGTAGAATTGAAACTTTTGAGTTATGGTGTTGGAAGAGAATATTGAAAGTGCCATGGGCTGCCAATAAAACAAACAGATCTGTGTTGGAAGACGGGCAGCCAGAGTTTCCTTGGAGGCCAGATGGCCAGGGACCAGTCTTTGTAGAAGGATCTCATGTTTGGTAAGAAGTACAGTCAGAGCAAAAGAGGAAGACCCCCAGAGAGATGGATTGGCAAAGTGGCAGCATCAATGGGCTCAAGCGTGGCAACAATTGTGAGGTTGACCCAGTATCGGTCAGTGCTTCATTCCATTGTGCATGAGTCTGTACTGACTCAATGGCACCTAACAACAACAGTGTGTCTTCTTTGTCAGAAATATTTTCCACACTAATTATGTTTTTCTTTGCCTGCATAGTCAACCTCCAATCTGCAAGCCTATAATGGTTCACTGTGACTTTAGCTTAAAGTCAGAATTTTTGAATTAAGTATTCAAGAGTCTTTACTGTTTTGCCACATATGTAGGGCAAGCACTGGACTCCTAACTGCAAGGTCAGTAGTTCATTCCACCAACTGCTCCTCAGAAACCCTATACAGGGTCATTATGAGTCAGAACCAGCTAAATGGCACTTAACAACAGCAATCTACTATTTAAGCAACATGAGACTACTTGTTATTCCCTGAAAATAACCTTCCCTCCCATGCTGCTTGTGTTTTATTTTGGTTCCTTCTGTCTAGAATGCCCTTTTACTTGCAGAAGATGTAAATCATAGTCCACACACATAGATATGTGCAGAATGTAACTGTTGGATCAGACCTGAATTGAGCTTCAATCTGCTGAGTAATGAAAACCTTATCTGTCAATTTTGGGTCTCTCTTGACTTTCATTGTGCCTATGTTCTTGGAGACTCTTATAATGGTAAACCATCTAGGGGAAGTAGGTAGTTGGAGACTCCATTTTGTCCTCTGTGGTCATCCATTGGCACTTTGAGGCTAGTTGGCCTCCACTGATATGTCTGTCTTCAGCTTCTTGGGAGAACACAATGCAGAACTAAAGCTCTATTTTAATGATCTTTGTAGCTTTAAGTTTTACATTTGGGTCTTTGAGCCATCATAAGTTAGTTTTTGTATATGGTGTGAGATACTAATTTTGTTTCACTTTTCTGCAAATGGATATTGTTTGTCTAACACCATTTGTTAAATGGAGTCCTGGTGTGGCACTGTGGGTTAATGGTTTGGACTGCAGTCATTTGAACTGCAAAGGGTCAGTGGTTCAAGCTTGCCAGCTGCTACTTGGAAACCCTTTATAGGGTCACTATGGGTCAGAACCTACGGCACTTAACAACAATGACAATTTGCTAAAGAAATGATCTCTTCTCCATTTAATGGTTTTTGGTCTTTTGTCGAAGATCAGCTGTTCATAAGTGAATGGGTTTACTCCTTGGTTCTCAATTCTATTATATTGGGCTTTGTGTGTGTTGGTGTACCAGTACCAAGTTATTTTGTTTACCATGTAGCATGTTTTACCATCAGTGAGTATGAGTTCTCCGATTTTTTTCTTCTTCTTTAGTGGTGCTATGCTTATCTAGGACCTCTTTCTTTTCCGTATAAAGTTTGTGATTAGTTTTCCCATCTCTTTCAAGGATGATGATGGAACCTAAGATTGCATTATATCTGTAGATAGCTTTGGGTAGTATTAACTTTTTCATAAACTTGTCTTCCTATCCATGAGCATGATATCTTCTTCCATTATGTAGGTCTCATCTGATGTCTCGCAGTAGTGTTTTTTAGTTTTCTTTGTAAAAATCTTTTGTATCTCTGGTTAGATTTATTCTGCAGCATTTCATCTTTTGGGTTGTTATTGTTGTTAGGTGCCATCAAGTCAGTACTAACCCACAGCGACCTTATGCACAGTAGGAGAACAAAACACTGCCTGATCATGGGCCAACCTCACTACTGTTACCACCCTTGAGTCCATCCATGCTGCCACTTGGCCAATCCATCTCGTTGGGGGTCTTCCTCTTTTTCTCTGACCCTTCACCTTACCAAACATGACATCCTTCCTGACAATATGTCCAAAGTATGAGAGGTGACGTTTAGCCATATTGGCCTCCAAGGAACACTCTGGCTGCACTTCTTCCAAAACGGATCTATTGGTTCTTTTGGCAGCCCATGGCACTTTCAATATTCTCCTC
>NW_006408854.1:1461633-1463214 GCF_000296735.1 Chrysochloris asiatica
AAGGCTGTGCTCTTTGATCTTCATCAATAAATGTGTTAAGTCCTCTTCACTTTCAGCAAGCAAGATTATATCATCTGCATATCACAGGTTGTTAATTAATGAGTCTTCCTCCAATCCTGATGCCATGTTTTTCTTCATAGAACCCAGCTTCTCAGATTATTTGCTCAGCATACAGGTGGAATAAGTATGATAAAAGAATACAACCTTGTTGCACACCTTTTTAAATTTTAAACCATTCAGTGTTCCCATATTCTGTTTGAACAACTGCTTCTTGGTCCATGTACCATGAGCACATTTAAGTGTCTGGAATACTCATATTTTGCAATGCTGTCCATAGCTTGTCAGGATCCACACAATCAAAAGCCTTTTGTAGTCAATAAAGCACAGATAAATATCTTTCTGATATTCTCTGCTTTTAACCAAGATCCATCTTTTGGGTGGACTATTGTAAATTATATTGCTTTCCTGATGTTCTTTTTCAAGTTCTCTTTGCTAGTATAGATGAATCCAACTGACTTGTATGATGACGTCGTAACCAGTCATATTGCTGAATCCTTCTATTAGTTCCAATAGCTTTCTTGTTGAGTCTGGGATTTCTTATGTATAGGATCATACCATCTGCAAATAGGAATAGTTTTATTTTTTCCTTATCAATTTATATGCCTTTTATTTCTCTTTCTTGCCTTACTGCTCTGCCTAGTACTTCCAATACAATACTGAATAGGAGTGATGATAAAGGGCATCCTTGTCTGGTTCCTGTTCACAAGAAAATTACTTTTAGTCTCTCTCCATTGAGAATGATACTGCTCCTTGGTTTTGTGTGAATGTCCTTTGTTATTGAGGGAGTTCCTTCTATCCCTATTTAGCTGAGAGTTTCTTTCAGTAATGTGTGTTCAATTTTATCAAATGTCTCTTCTACTTTGATTGAGATGATCATATTATTTCTTTTATTTGTGTGGTGGATTCCATTGATTTTGTTTTTAATGTTGAACAATTCTTACCTACCTTTTATGAATTCCATTTTGTCATGATGTTGTTTTTTTGCGGGGGGAAGGGGGAATGCGTTGATGAGTTTTATTGACTAGAATTTTGTTGAGAGTTTTTGTGTCTATGTTCATGAGAGATGGTGTCTTTGCATGGCTTTGGTATCTGGATTATCCTGGATCTGGATTGCTTCATAGAATGAGTTTTCAGAGTATCCCATCCTTTTTTTTTTAATGTTCTGAAATAGTTTGTGTAAAATTAGTGTCAGCTCTTATCTGAAAGTTTGTTAGACTTTAGCAAAATCATCTGGACCAGGATTTTATGTTTAGTCCGGAGGTTTTTGTTTGTTTGTTTGTTTTTTCACTTTTATAATCTGTTCATCTTCTTCATTTGTTCTGCCTTCAGCTTGCATTATTTTAGGTAGATGTGTTGTTCCAGAAATGTGTCCATTTTTTCTAAGATTTCAAATTAGAGTACAGTTCTTCATAGTGTTCTATCATTATCCTTCGTGTTTCAGTTGGTTTTGCTGTAATGTCATCCATTTCATTTTTCATTCGTGTTATTTGCATCTTCTCCTTTTCCCTTGTTAAATTTGCC
>NW_006408854.1:1464685-1465167 GCF_000296735.1 Chrysochloris asiatica
ATAAAGAGTTACCAGTTGGGTTTCTTTTTCTTACTACAAGATTGGCAATTGAAATCCACCAACCACTCTGTGGGAGAAAGATGAGACTTCTTGCTCTCATAAAGATTTACAGCCTCATAAATCCTATACAGGGTTACTATAAGTCAGAATCAACTCATTGGCATATAATAACCAACACTGCCACCAAGTTTAACAGTCTGTTTAACAGTCTGTTTAACAGTCTGTTCTATCTTAATATCATGTTGACTTTCCATTTAGAAGTTCTGTAAAGACTTCATTTATGCCCTCTTTTTCTTTTGTCATTAAAAAAAATAATAATTTAAGGTATTTTATTGTGTATTGAGTGAAAGTTTACAGGGCATATCATCAGTTTTACATTCAACAAATCATACACCTTGTTTCATTACAATGATTATAAGCCCCTCTATGTACCATCAGTTAACAGTATTTCTCTCTATTCACTGTTCTTTTTAAAAACAAAC
>NW_006408854.1:1481426-1494977 GCF_000296735.1 Chrysochloris asiatica
AATTGTTTCCAATGCTGTACCTATTTTATTTGATTGTTCCTGTAGCACTTTTCTGACTTCTTCCTTATTTCTCTCAACTCCATTGTAAAGTATTTTGAAACATTTTATAATCATTTTTCTAAATTCCTTCTCAGGCATTTCCAAGTCCTGCCCTCCTTCCAGAATGGAGTCCAAATCTAACTCTAGGTCATTTGTTTCACACATTTTATTTTGTTTCTGGACATGTGCTGATATGGTCATCTGCTTTTTCTTCTTGGACATGTTTAGTGGCCTTAATACTTATTGAGTATGTGTTCAGGTATTGCTTCCGGTAGATGTGATCAGGATGTGGGTTTCCCTTTTCATTCTTCTTATTGCTTAACTCAGAGTAACTTTCACAGGTGTTGTCTGCCTCCCTGGTATATGGCAGTTGGTATTGGTTCTTGCCTGGATATTGGTGTTTTATAGAGTGTGATTGTAGCTTGACTATATGGCAGCAGTTGCTATCTCTTCTTGGGTAACATAGGGATAAAAAGATTCTCCCAAAGGTAGAAGAGGGAACATAAAACAGCAACAGCAAAAAAACAAAAACACCATAAATAAATAAATAAATAAAATAAAACTAAACTGGATAGTATAGTCCATAATCACAGGAAAGAGAGAGGAGGGAAAGAAGAAGAAGAAAAAAATATATCTGTAGCCTAATATGAGTATGACTTTAATGTCCTCTCTTCAGCTTTTTGCCTTCAAAGCTACCTGAGACATTTCAAGATGCCACTGTTGGTTGTTATGCTGTACCTCAGGATTTAATTTAATTTTTGGCCAGTTTTGTTTCTAAACTCTCTTTCCTTCACCATGCCCTTTGGTCTGGCTTTTCCGTATTAAAAACAAAACAGTTCAGTGCCGACTCTTGGGCAGAAAGTATTTGTGCACATGTTTGGCAGAAGAACCCACCAGTGGTGAGTGTGGGAGGTGTCTACTCACTCAGGCACCCCCTCTAGTCACCAGAACGGATGTGTGCGAACAATGGGGTTGGGCAATGAACAGAAATCAGAACAAAGCAAAATCAACAAAGTGTATTGTCCACTTTTGCTCTGAGGTTCCCCTGGTGTTTTTCCATGGTATGTTTGCTCCCCTGCTTGGTCTTACCATTTGGTCTCGTACAAGTTGATGGCTCTGGACCATTGAGCCTGGCAGATTCAAAAGTGTGTGATTTCTTACTTTTGCTACAAGTTCCACTAACTATAAGCCTTCATACCTTTTAATATTCCTATCTATGTGGTTCCGAGTTTTGGAGCTCTACCCTGAATCTGCTTTGCCTGGTATTCTGTGGTATTGCTGATGGCGAGCGTTACTGCACCTCCACCCTAGCTGCCATCCATTCCTGCTTCTCTAATGTTCATATATTTCTTTAGCATTCCATTTACTCCCTTTTTCTGAAGAGTGGCTTGCCACATTTTCCTATATCTTAAATATTCCTTTATAATTTTTAATGTTTTCTTTCTGTCTTAGATTCTGAGTGGGTTTATCTTTATTTTCTTCCCATTCATTAATTCAATTTTGATCCCATTGTAAAGTTTATCCTATTTATTGCATCTTTTAACTGCAATAATTATATTTTTAAGTTTTAACATTTATGTTTTGTGTATTTACATGATGCTATAGGATGAATGCTGTACCGCAGTATGAAGGGTCATTATGAGTCAGAACTGACTCAACTGCACTTAACTACTATGATTGTTGTTGTTGTTGTTAGGTGCCATCGAGTTGGAACCAACTCATAGCGACCTTATGCACAGCAGAACAAAACAATGTCTGATCCTGGGCCAACCTCACTACTGTTGCCACACTTGAGTCCATCAATGCTGCCATTTGGCCAATCCATCTCATTGGGGGTCTTCCTCTTTTTCTCTGACCCTCCATCTTACCAAGCATGATGTCCTTCTCCAGTGACTGTTTCCTCCTGACAATATATACAAAGTATGAGAGATGAAGTTTGGCCATCTTGACCTCTAAGGAACACTCTGGCTGCACTTCTTCCAAAACACATCTATTGGTTCTTTTCACAGCCCATGGAACTTTTAGTATTCTCCTCCAACACCACAATTCAAAGACATCAATTCTTCTACGATCTTCCTTATTCACTGTCCAGCATTTGCATGCATATGAGGTTATTGAAAATACCATGGCTTGGGTCAGGTGCACCTTAGTCTTCAAGCTGACATCTTTGCTCTTCAACACTTTAAAAAGTTCCTGTGCAGAAGATTTGCCTAATGCAATACGTCATCTGATCTCTTGACTGCTGCTTCCACGAATGTTGATAGTTGATCCAAGAAGAATGAAGTCCTTGACAACTCCGATCTTTTCTCCGTTGATAAGAATGTTATTTATTGGTTCAGTGGTGAGGATTTTTATTTTCTTGACATTGAGATGTAGTCCAACCGAAGGCTGTGTTCTTTGATCTTCATCAGTAAATGTTTTAAATCCTCTTCACTTTCAGCAAGCAAATTGTATCATCTGCATATCGCAGGTTGTTAATGAGTCTTCCTCCAATCCTGATGAGTGCTGGACCACAGTATGAAGTGTCATTATGAGTCAGAACTATCTCAACTGCACTTAATGGCTATGATTATTCTTATTTAATTTATGAGTGTGCATATTTTATGGACTTATCTTTTTTGATAAGTTTGTCTTCACTAATATGTAGCCTTTGTCAAACATTTTTTTAAAGATCATTGTCACATTGTTTTATGGAATTAATATCATCTGGAAACAATGAAGAAGTACAAGAGTTGAATAGAAAATTTCAAAGGCCAGCTCAAAAAATCAAAGTCAAATATTACAGTGAAATGTGCAAAGATTTGGAGTCAGAAAACCAAAAGGAAAGAACATGCTCAGCATTTCTTAAGATGGGGGAAATGAAGAAAAAAGTCAAGCCTTGACTTTCATTATTGAAAGATTCTCTGGGAAATTATTGAATGATGCAGAAAGCATCATAAAAAGATGGAAGGAATACACAGAGGCACTGTACCAAAAGGAAATGGTTAATGTTCACCTATTTTAAGTAGCATATGATCAAGAGCCAATGATACTGAAGGACGACGTCCAAGGTACATTGAAGGAATTGGCAAAGAACAAGGCTCCCATAATTGATGGAATACAAATTGAAATCTTTTAAGAAAGTGATGTGGCTCTGGAGGCACTCACTCATATTGCCAAGAAATTAGAAGACAAATATCTAGCCAACTGATTGGAAGAGATCGGTATTTATGTCCACACCTAAAAGAGTTGACCCAATGGAATGCGGAAATCATTGGACAATATCTTTGATATTCCATGCAAGTAAAGTTAACAGTTGCAAGCATACATTGACAGAGAACTTCCCGAGGATCAAAGCTGATTCAGAAAACGATGTGGAATGAGGGATATCATTGCTGATGTCTGATGGATCTTGGCTGAAAGCAGAGAATACCAAAAATATATTTACCTGTGATTTATTGACTATGCAAAGACTTTTGATTGTGTGGATCATGACAAGCTATGGACAACATTGTGAAGTGTGAGTATTCTGGAACAGTTAATTGTGGTCATGTGGAATCTGTACAATGACCAAGAGAACATGGGAACACTGAATGGTTTAAAAATTAAAAATGTGTGTGACAGTGATATATTCTTTCACCATACTTATTCAACCTGTATGCTAAACAAATAATCCGAGAAGCTGAGTTATATGAAGAAAAACTTGGCATCAGGATTGGAGGAAGACTCATTAACAACCTGCGATATGCAGATGATACAACCTTGCTTACTGAAAGTGAAAAGGACTTAAAATAGTTACTGATGAAGATTAAAGACCACAGCCTTTGGTATGGATTCCATCTCAATGTAAAGAAAACAAAAATCCTCACCACTGGACCAGTAAACAATATTCTTCTCAACAAGATAATCCTAGAGAAAAGATTGACGTTATCAAGGACCTCATTCTTCTTGGATCAACCATCAACACTCATGGAAGCAGCAGTCAAGAAATCAAGCAACATATTGCATTAGACAAATCTGCTGCACAAGACCCTTTTAAAGTGTTGATGAGTAACAATATTAGCTTGAGGACTGAGGTGCGCCTGACCCAAGCCATGATATTTTCAATAACCTCATATGCATGCAAAAACTGAACAGTGAATAAGGAAGATCCCAGAAGAATTGATGCATTTGGGTTATGATTTTGGAGGAGAATATTGAAAGTGCCAGGGGCTGCCAAAAGAACCAACATATCTGTATTGGAAGAAGTACAGCTGGAGTGTTCCTTGGTGGCCAAGATGGCCAAACTTCATCTCTCATACTTTATACATATTGTCAGGGGGGACCAGTCACTGTAGAAAAATATCATGTTTGTAAGGTGGTGGTAAGGTGGAGGGTTACAGAAAGATGAAGACGCCCCCAGTGAGATGTATTGGCAAAGTGGCAGCATCATTGGGCTCAACCATGGCAACAATTGTGAGGTTGGCCCAGGACCAAGTAGTGTTTTGTTCTGTTGTGCATATAGGGTCTCTGTGAATTGATACTGACTTGATGGCACCTAATGACAACAATCTCTAGCCTCTGTCAAACACTTTTTAAAGATCTTTTTCAGATTATTTTATGGAATTAATATCACCTGGATTACATTCATGTTTAAAATGTCCTTTTATTGATTGGCTTTTCTTCATACTAATTTGTTAACGTGTTTTGAAATAATGATTGCCAAACTAATTTTGAGTGGCAGGCTTTTGAAGTTTCTTTCCTTCTCCTTTCTTCCCTCCATCATCTATTCTATCTAACAATTTTCCAGTGACTTCAACTCAGAAGTTAAAGTCCCCATTCCACAATACAAACTTAATATATTTCTCAGTTATTTTCCTCCAAAGTACTTAGTAATCCTTTATAGAGAATAACATCACACCAGTAAGTTTCTGTGCAAGAGACTGTATTTGGATTTTCACTTCCCAAGGCCCCCAACTCCAAGAGATAGGCAACAGTTGACAAGAATATTTGTAGTCATTTTTCAGGAAATTGGCATTGAGGAGGTATCAGCACGTCTTCTGTGAAACATTTTAACTCTCCTTAGCCCTGCATGATAGGACTCCTGGTGTAGCACTGTAGGAATAGCACTGGACTGAAAACCACAACGTCGGCAGTTCAAACCCACCAGCTGCTCCTTGGAAACCCTATACAGAGTAGCTATGAGTCAGAACTGACTCAAAGTCACTTAACAACAACAGCAGCAATAATCCCACAAGAGTCAAAATTGTTGTTGTCACAACATGCTCCCGGACTCTTAGTCAAACAAGATCATTGCTTCAGACTCTAACCAATGCCTTGATTTTTGTTTCATTTCTAGTTCAGAAAATGTTTGATTTACTTGACTTGGCTGTCATTTCTACTTTTCTCACCCTGGTTTTTATTTGTTAATTCATTGTTGCTATATATTTAGAATACAGGGGACTTTCCTGAGTGGCACCATTGCTCATGTTGAACTGGAAATTCCAAATAGCTTCTTCGATCGAGAAGTGAAATAAAAACTAACTTTGCTGGAGATGTCAATCAGAAATTTTTAATTTAATTTTTTCAAGACAGGAGTAGTTTTTCTTAACTAGTTTTGATTCCAGCTGTGGTACCTATTGTTCTAAAAAATGCACTTTGATTACCCTGAAACTATTCTTATTTATATTTCCTCAGTGTTAGAACTATTTGTTTTTAACTTATAATTCATTTCTTAATGCAGTATACTGTTCAAACAAAGGGCGTGCTTTTTAGAGGGAAAGAATAATAGTGTGGCTATTATAATGTTTCCGTTTCAACAGACAGTTTAGTGTATTAAAGACTTCTCCACTGGAACCTTCCATTTAGGTTTTCTGTGATCTGCCCTAGCTAATATGGCTCTGAATCTTCCTTTTCACTCAACAGATAATTTATCAAGCACCTATTAATATGCCAGACACTGTTCTGTGCATTTATTATATATCAAATACAGATCATATGAATATTCATACCCTCTTGACTCCTACATTTAGTTTTGTGTGTCATACATTATAGCCAATTGTTAATAATAGTTTTGATTGGGCAAGATTTTTATTAATCAATGAATCACTGAGGAAAGTTATAATTCTGTGGTTGGTTATTATGCACAATATTGGTAAGAAAGGTTACAGTTAGTGGTTCTAGGATCCACTTTTATTCCTAGATGAACTAAATCCTGATGAAGTCACCTTTATTCTCTTTGGCCCACACATGGGAAAACAGGCATGAGAAATACTATATACCTATACATGCTGTATTTCTATATTTTCTACAGTAAATCTATATTGGTAGAGTACTTGCAATTCAAAGGCTATAGTTATGGACAAAATTTTGGAGAAGATTGACCACCTATTTTTATTTGGCTGTAAGTCAAATATACTAGTTCTAGAAATCTTTGTTCAGGTCTCCAACTTTACAGTGAAAGTTAAGCCAAGGCAATGAAAGAAAAGTTGTTGGTTTGAGCCTCAGAATTATGATATATGACATAGTAATCAAAGAAAGAACCAATTTTTAATGAAGTCCAAGGTATATATTAGAATTTCTCTCATTAATTAGGTTGCTGTGTGATGATGCAATGCAGTTTTAGGGTATTAATTTTCATTGACTCAAACATTTTGTTCTGATCTGCTGCTATGATTAATGCATTTTTAAGGAATAAGGATTAGGTTAATTTGAGTTCATTATACAAATACCCAGGCCTGATATATGGAACACTAAACTGAAGATCAGAAAATATAAACTCCATTTTAGGCTCACTGCTGACTTTCTGTGCAATTCTAATTTCTTCCTGATTTATGGAGATTTATGGAATAAATGCTATTGTAAATAAAATGCTCTGAACAACAAAGACATACTATAAAAGGACATGTGGATGAAATGATGAAAATTTAGAAAGCAAAATATTTTTGTGGGGAATAATATTTAAAATTCATAAATAATAGATTAATAGAAAGTTAGCAATTGTACTCTACAGGTAGAGTCCTGGTGTGGCACTAGGTTGGTTTGAACCACATGGTCAGTGGTTCAAACCATCTTCTCCAAGGAAACCTTATACAGGGTTGCTATGAATCAGAACCTACTCCATGGCAATTAACAACAGTTAAGTAACTCTACAGCTAAAAGAGTAGCATTTACTTTAATTTGATCTTAAAGTAATAATAATATCTGACCGTGTAGCAATTTCCAGGTGTTTAAGTACTTTCTCATTCAATATCACACGCTATGTTGTTATTGCTGATAAGTTCCCTTGAATTGGTTCTGGTTCCAACTCACAGCTACCCTACTTGTGATTTCTGATGCTTTTTAAATCTTTGCAAGAACAAAAAACATCATCTTTCTACCAGAGTAACTGGTGGGCTCGAACTGCAGACCATGTGGTTTTCAATTCTGTGCTTACCTTATGGATACACTGTGCTCCCCAAAAGTGCTAAAAGTTATACCATTTCTGTGTGGATTCTTGAAAATCCAACAATAATATTTTTTTGGAGAGTCTTAAGAGGGATTGGACACATTAATTTTATCCTTCTAAGCAGAAAACATTTTAGTTTTTCATCTACGCTGGAGATCCTGGCATCCTCAGTCTCAGCTCTTCTTGTAGTTTGTTGTTATTGTTAAGTGCCATCGAGTTGATTCTGACCCATCGTGACCCTGTAAAGGGTTTCCAAGGAGCAGCTGGTGAGCTTGAACCACCGACCTTGCAGTTCAAACAACTTGCAGTCTGACGCATTAGTCCACAGCGCCATATACCATATTTATTAGGCAAACAACTAGATGGCCTTATTCATCGGATGACCCTTAGGTCACCAGAGTGCTAAGGAATCCTGGTGGTACTGTAGGATAACTACTGGACTGCTAACTACAAGCTCAGAAATTCAAACCCTCTGGCTGTTTCTCAGGAGAAAAAATGAGATTGTTTGCTCCCATAAAGATTTATAGCCTTGGACGCCCTGAGTCATAATCGACCAGATGACAGTAGTTTCAAACTGGCAGTTTAGATTTTTCTTTCTTTTTTTCTCCTTAGCTTGTTCATGTAAATAGCTCCTAGTATTGCAGACTAGCAGAGCATCAATTTAATTAAAGCTATTCCTAGGAAGGAATGTGTAATAGGCTAAAAATCTAATACTGACTGTCTTTTAGACTTGGTTATAAATCTGATTATGCCCTATACAAAGTATGGTTATTTTATTTCATGACATGCAGGGGCATACTCAAGTGTTCAAAATATTCCACAAAGGAAAAACACGGTATCTATAGCATTTTCTCCTTTTCTCTAAGAACTCTAGATAAGCTGAAAGGCAAGATATGGTTAGCATTTACTCTGAATTTATGAGTCATCCATGATTTTAATGATGCTACTTCTTATTCCCAGATTGCCCATTCCTGTCAAAGGGTCAAGATATAGGTGAGTTAGCTTAGTTTCGGTAGAATACGCTTTTTAATTGTAAATGTATACAGTGGGTTCTACAGAGAGTTTGATATTGTGCACACATCAAACTGCCACATCTGTGACCGAAGTGATTTGTTTTTAATACAGAATTCTTAATATAGAAAGGAAAACCTGTCTTAAGAGTTTGGGAGCAGGCTTTTGAATGTGGCCAGCAGAGGAGTCAGGTCTTAAGGCCCACATTAGCCTTTAAGTGTGAGGGTCACAAACTCTAACGCCTGCAGCAGCTTGTCACAGCATAAATGTGAGAATAAAGACATAGGTAAGGCAGTGGGAAGTGGTGACAGCATGGAATATGACATGTATGTGGCCTGCCTAAGGGCATTCACATTCTAATGATTAAGAACACTGTGCTGGCCAAACAAAACACACGGACAGGCAGAATTTCACTTTGCAGTATGTGACACCTGCTATTAGGCCAAATTCATTTCTCTCAGCTGGCGCCAGTTTGCTAAATCATATTAGATTTGTCAAGTGTTTGTTAGCATATAGGGTGTTCCAAGACCCTGACTGAAAAAGGTTGTCTACTTTCTCACCTGGACTCCTGGTGTGGCATTGTGGGTTAAATGTGCTGGACTGCAAAGTTGGTTTGAATTGCAAGGTCAGTGGTTCAAGTTCACCATCTGCTCCTAGATAACACTATACAGGGTCACTGTGAGTTAGAACTGACTTGATGGCACTTAATAAACAAACAAACACACCATCACCTTGCCTTCATATTTTCTTTGCCACTATTCTACCTCCAACAACACATATACACATACACATATACGGGGGGGGGAGAAATACAGAAGCCTTAGACCAAAATTCCACTCACAACAGGATGAGGGTTTAGTCCTCAAAATTTAAAGGCTGAATCTCGTAAATATGGGGTGGCAGCTGTTAGGTGTGAATAAATGTTAATTTTTATTAATTAGATATAACATTTCTATTATTTGCATTTCTCTTATCATTATTTTTTTAAATTTTGGCAGTGACATACATTTAATATGTGGTGACAGAGAAACATATTCAATGCTCAAAATAATTCTAAAACTAGTGTACTGCTTACAACAATACTGTTGAATCAGCAACATTTTCCAGTTTTCCCGATGTTGGATGAATCAAGGCTTTTCTGTTTACTCTCCCACCTTGTCTGGTGGAAAAGGAGAAAAAGTTGGGACACTTGGATTAACCTTACTTGGATCCTTTTCAAATTGTCTATAAAGACATCTCTGTATGACCTTATATTCAGAAAACAGCAGTTACAGAGAGTAGTGTATAAATTAGCCAAGGGATGAAACTGATTGAACTACCAAAACTGGAAGAATTGGTAAAATACAAATATAGATGATAATAAATAGTTAAGAAAACTCTTATTTTTGTTTTTGATTAAAATGATCTTTTCATATAACAAGATAACTAATAAGCTATTGAATAACATTACTATGATGTTTTTCAGTTTGTGGGTTAACGTCACATGCTGCATAGATACAATAAGGCATGTACTCCTTCTAACAGCAACAAAAGCCCTGATTTAGGGAGCAAGTGCTGCAAAGACTGGAGCTAGCCAGTTTGAACTGGCACTAGTTAGTGATGACAGGAAGGAAAAGGTGAAACCAGCAGAGAGGAGGAGTTCTTAGACAGGAATCACATTTAGCTGATGCCTCATCTCAGTAGTTCACTGTAAAGGCCATTTAGAGCCTCTCATTTGAATGTGTGGTCATGAGTATAATGTTCTCACAAACTTCTTATTCTTCTGTGAGAGACACAGAAATAGCCATTTGTGTGACAGTAGAGCCTTCTGAATTATTTTCCCACTGTAATTTGCCTTTATTTTTCTTACCCTCCCTTTAGTGTAGAAGCTGAACACTGACAAAATAGCAGCCTTACTTTTAACATTTCTTAAGAAAAAAACAACAACCCTAAAACCTGCTTATAAAGAAATACAATTAAGATCATGGCAAGAATTTGTTTTTAATATACTAGGCAAATATTGTCATCAAAAGGTGAGGCTTTCTGCTCCTGTAAAGATTTGCAACCTCCAATGGGTTCGAATGGATTCTATGGCGGTGAGTTTAGTTTTGGTTTTGGTATTACTATTAAAAGAAAAATAAAGTTCTACATCAAAATTAAGTCTAATTACAGAATTGCAGATTCTGCATAAAGGAACTTCTATTTGCTCTAAATTGGCAAAGAGACAGGATTGAAATCACAAAAGATTTTCATAAGTAAAGGGAATGAAATTGGTTAATATTTTATGATCAGTCTTGTGAAAATTTCTGATACATATGTTGTTAAGTGCCGTCGAGTCGGTTCCAACCCATAGTGACCCAGAACAGGGTTTCCGAGGCTGTAAATCTTTATGGAAACAGAAAGCCTCATCTTTCTCCCGCAGAGCAACTGGTAGTTTCCAACTGCTGACCTTGAGGTTCGCAGCCCGATTCGTAACCACTGCGCTACCAGAGCTCCTTCCCATACATATAGCAGTTCTAAAAATGGAACCTTCATGAGCAAGTTAAATTGAGTGGGCAAGAGGGTATATATGGGGCTTTTGGTATGTTTCAAACTCATCGTTCTCCAATTAGTACTGTGTCATTAATTTTGGGTTTTACTACTTCTGTGCAGCAATCCAAAATAGTTTAAAAACTGTTAGGTAGTTTCTATGCTAGAAATCACTACCAACCCTGTCCTCTATCTGAAAATATAGGAATTTACTAGAGGTAGAATTGGGAGAATTGTCAAATCCAACCACTCAGACATACAGACATCCTTGGGTGTCTTTAGAGATCCTTAGATCCAGCAACTTCAGGCTAGGCTTTGATGTAGAACAGGAAGCTTGGAACTTCAGGTATATGTGAAATAAAACCCACAGTTAAGTTAATATAACAGCTTGACATTTCATGAAGTAGAAACCTTCCAGAATTAACTCATTATATTTCAGTGGCTTTGGAAGCCAAAATGTAGTGTTATAACCAATTTAAAAATTTCCATGGTCACAGAAACCTTGGATAATAATTTTATCTAGCCATTGGTTTGAATCTTCCTTCTCAGCAAACCTATAGCAATCCACATGAGAACATGGAACAAAGAATTGCACTGAAATAAGAAGGTGAAGGCAAAAGTCTACCTAATGTAATCCAAAAAAGAATAATGAGAATTTTTAATTAGCAAACCTTTCTTTGGTGATGACTCGTTGACACCATTCATTCATTCACCAAACATTTTATGAAAGCTAACTTATGTGTTATGGATGCTATGTACTAACAATCATAGCAAAGTAGTTTATAACAATACTATAATCTTTGTGGAAGCATATGCACTTTACAATTAACAATGCCAAACATCATTCAATTAAGAAAATCTTAAGTGGTGAAGACTCCTTTATTATGGAGTTAGATCTTGGAAAATAGTGGTGCAAGTGTATTTGTAGAAAGGACCATAATCTGAGTTGTTCCCTGGAAGAGGGTTTTTTTGTTATTGTTGTGAAGTGCCATTGAGTCGATTTCGACCCATAGCTACACTATATAGGGTTTCCAAGGAGCAGATGGTAAGCTTGAACAGGCAAACTTGCAGTTCAAATGACTTTGCAGTCTGATGCATTAGCCCACAGCACCACACCAGGACACAGGAAGAGGGATAGAATTGGATAAAAAGAAAGGTGAGGAGAGGGGAAGGAATATGATGTATTTACTTAAGATTAATGAGCTACTCAAGTTAATTGTAGGATTCTGAGTTTGAGATTAGTGAGAAGTTAGAGTATACAGATGGAGTGGGGTCAGGTTGATGATATTAAACTTTATCCTTATAGGTCAGTGTTCAAAACCCCAATGTGGGCATGAGGCCAGACAACTATTTAAATGAGGCTTGGTGGCTGGCAAGGGTGGATATGAGTGGTGAATACTTGTCCTTCCTAAGTGGAAGCCATTAATCAACTTCCATTGATCATTTCCTCTGGCCAGGGCTTATTTTTCTAGAAAAAAACTGAATAGCTGAGCTTTTGTGTGAAGTGCTTAGGTTTTTAAAACACTGTGCAGATCAAACAAAACATATCTTGAGGCCAGTTGCAACCAGGACACTTGAGTTACAACTTTTGTAGAAAAAAAGATGAATCTTGGAATTTTTTACATAGATCAGAGATACAATTAATATTTTAGAAAGGTATTATAATGGTTGCCTCTAGGTGTTTTTTTTTTTTTTTTTATAATCTTATTGCCATCTCTTTTCACCAGACCCATCTAGACAAGATGAAGCTATTCAGTGGGGATTCTTTCTTTCTCCCCATACTCTTAAACTAAACTCCCTCTTGAAACCTTGTAAGCCAGTCACTTCGTGCCTTTATTGCCCCCTCATTTTAGGCAGCCAATATCTAAGTTGCCCGTCCCTATCTACTCTGCACAGAGTGGATAGCACTGATACTTGATGTGAAGACTCTTTCCCTCTCTGGTATTTAGAGTAACTACGGCTCTGAATATAGGTCAGGTTCATCAAATTGAAGCAATTTACCCTTGTTTCCTTTATCAAAAAATAATAATAATAATAATTTTTTTTTTCAATCTTCCTCTAGTTGAGTTCTGATTATTGAGCCATCGAGGCTAGGTCTAAAGGGTACTGTAAGCAAGTTTGGGTGTTCTTGTACATCTCCCTTCACTTCATATCAGCTGGATGCTTCACTCTCAGCTCTAGCTCTCTGTGGCTAAGGTTTTGTCCATGGGCTCAAGTGTCCTCAGGTCTCACCACACTTTGGACCAACGAGCCCTTCCTCTTCTCTCTCTCATCTCCAGGTCAATAGGATTCAATGGACTGGGGTTGAACTCAGCTAATTTCTTCATTGATCCCTTTCTGCCTCTTCCATTCACCAATAGACCAATGTGGTCGCCAGCAAGCTTATATGCTTGTTTGTGTATTTCCTTAGAGTTTCAGTCTTAGAAGGGAGTTTGTCCTGAAGGTACTTGATTGCTAGCCTTGATGTCTTCTTGGTGAACAGCTTGCTTATTCTTGTAGTAGCCAGTCATGCTGATATTTTTGTTTTGGGTTTTTCCTGATGATCTTTCTTTGAAGATGTATCTTCTGTCAGTGTAGCTGTTCCAGTT
>NW_006408854.1:1497020-1503078 GCF_000296735.1 Chrysochloris asiatica
TTTTGTCTGCCTGTCCCACTCCACAATCCCTGTACAGGTCTTTTTTCTATTTATAAACAGGTCAGGGCCAGCTGCGGCCATTTGGTTTTAAGTGGAAACTGTCTCTTTAAATTTTGAGGAGATCTGTGCACATGTGTAGTAGAACCCTCCGAGGGTGGGTCTGAGGTGGCCACTCACTCAGGCACCCCTATAGTCACCAGAATGTAGGTGCACAGACAGCAAGGGCCCAATGAACAGATACCCCCCAAAAATTAATGCCACACCTTTATCTCCGCAGTTCTGTCAGGCATCTGTGGCTGCTCTGATCCTTCCTCTGCTTGATCTCATCCAAGATGGCAGCTCCTGGAGCAGCTGAGCATCTTGAATTAGAAAGCAATGGATTTCTTGCCTCTGCTACAAATTTCCATAGCTATAAGCCTTCCTACTTTCTAAATATTCTTTTGTATGTGGTTCAGAGTTCTTGGACCATCCCCTGAGCCTGCTTGGTCCTGTATTCTGTGTTGTTACTGACAGAGCTCCTTACTGTTCCTCCACCCTATCCACCATCTTGTGTGTTCTCCTGCCTCTAGATGATTTTGACTGGCAAAAACTGCAACTCCAGGAAGCTGTTTGCCCCTTTCCCAAATAGAAGCTGGGGAGATATTTAAAGACATAATCAGCAAGACTGATTTTGATAAATGGATAAATATTGTATGACCTCAATTATATAAATATACGAAGAGGCAAATGTCTAGAGACCAAAGCTTATTAGTAGTTACCAAGGGCAGGAGATAGTGAGAAGGGAGAATATTGTTTATGGAGTACTAGGTTTTAGTTTACAGTGATGGAAAAATTATATTGTGTAAGATTATTGTAAACACTCACAGTAAGTTGACCATCCACAACTTTATGCTCCCACAAAGATGTAGTCTTGGAAACACTATATAGGATCCCTATGAGTTGGAACTGACAACATGAATATGAGGCTATTGAAAATACCATGGTTTGTGTCAGGCACATCTTAGTCCTCAAACTGATATCCTTTCTCTTGAACACTTTAAGGAGGTCTGTGCAACAGATATTGCTTACCATCCTATATCATTTGATTTCTTGACTGTTGTTGGCTGATCTAAGCAAAATGAATTCTTTGACAACTTCAATCTTTTCTCCATTACCTTGCTCCTGTTGTGAGCGATTTTGTTTTTTTTTTTACATAGAGGTGCAACCCTTGGGGAAATTTATGATCTTTGATCTTCATCAGTGTTTTATGTCCTCTTCACTTTCAGCAAGCAAGGCGAGTTCACGATTTCACTATGAGTTACTTATCACAGGCTGTTAATGAGTTCTCTTCATATAATCCAGTTTCTTGGATTATTTGCTTAGCATGCTGATTGAATGAGTATAGCTCAGCAAATAGATTGGATACGAGGTTACTCCCTGGTAACCTCTAATTTGTTTTCTGTCTCTGTAAATTTGCATATTCTAGGTATTTTGTATCAGTGAAATCATATAGCACTTATCCTTTTGTGTATGTCTTATTTCACTTAACTATGTTTTATTGATTTGTTCATGATAGAGCATATATTGAGTTATTTTTAATGACAATATGAATTAAAATTTAAAATAAAGTTAGTAAGAAGCATTAAAAATCAGAGATGATGGGTGCTATAATGGGAAAGTAGAGTTCCAGAGACTAATATGATCATTCTAACAGGCGCTGAAGAAAAGAGGGGACCTATTTTTTACCTGTTACAAAAAATCCACTAGGGTTTCCTGCATAACAGGGTGTCCTTAATGGACTACCAGAAGAACAAATACATCTGTCTTGGAAGAAATACAGCCAGAATGCTCCTTAGAAGTCAAGATAGCAAAGCTTCATCTCTTGTATTTTGGACATGCTGTCAGGAGGACGGGGTCCCTGGAGAAAGGACATCATGCTTGGTAAAGTGGAGAGTCAGTGAAAAAGAATAAGATCCCCAACAAGATGGATTGCTGTGTTTCATAGACTATTTAAAATCACTCAGGAGGGTACACAGTGCTCTGATGTGGAGTTTCTTTGACAAAGGAAGGATGTCTTTACTTAAGTTTAATTAATCATTCATTCCCAGAATAGTGCATTGTTAAACATGAACTTTGTACAATGGTTTTATATCAACATCTTAACCACTGAATGTTTCTGAATGTAGACTTGGCAATCGTGTTCATTAAAATGTGGTAGATATTTCAATGAAAAAATGTAGTAATATGTGGGTTTAAAAGTTTCATGTTGCATTTCTACTATTTTTGAACATTTTATCACTTCTACCTTTAAGGTTTATTGGTGTAAGAAGGGTCATAACAGTTGAAAACCCTGTGGAGTGTAGTTTTACTCTGACGAACATGGGGTCACAATGTGACTCAGTAGTAACTGGCTTGTTTTGTTTTATTAAGGCAATTTCACTATGAGTTACTGAAGAGGGAGAAAGTAGTTCAGGTAAGAGATAATGGTGAAATAGGAGGAAGAGGGAGGAAATGGACCTTTTAAGAAGTATGTAGCAAGACAGAATTTGAGGACTGATTATATAGAATTGTTGTTGTAAAGCACCATCAAGTCAAATCCAACCCATAGTGACCCTGCATAGAGTTTCCAAGAAGTAGCTGGTGAGCTTGAATCACCAAATTTGCAGTTCAAATGGCTTTGAAGTCTGACGCATTAACCCACAGTGCCACATCAGGACTCTAATTATATAGAATAGAGAAGGAAAAGTAGTCAAGGACTCAAGTAGCTAGATAGTTAGTGGAGCCTTTGACAGAGACAGAGCATCGAGGTGGTGGGAGCACTCTAGATGGAGAAACAAATGTAGTTTAGGCCTTGCAGGGTATGGTTATATTCGTGTATGTGGCTCTGATTGTTGTTTTTAAGTGCTGTGGAGTTAGTTCTGACTCATAACAACCCTTTATAACTCTGGTGGTTTTTGATGATCCTACATTGTCATACCAGAGTTCTAATTAAATAAAAATAAATTAATAAATAATATTCTCTATTCCATATCTCTCTTCCTATGGTTGATATAGGAGTCCTGGTGTGGAGCTGTGGCTTAATGTGTTAGATGGTAAGGTCAGTTTGAACCACAGGGTTGGCAGTTCAAGCTCACCAGCCACTCCTTGGAAACCCTATACAGGGCCATTATGAGTCAGAACTGACTCAATGGCACTTAACAACATGGTTGATATAGCTAATTGAATATAACTACAAATAAAGACTGTCTCATTTGACTGCCATCAGTAAAGCTAAGTCTCACTGCATTGGTGAGAAAAAGACCAGAATTATTTTTGTTTTTTTTTATTTTTGCATTATGAGGAAGCATCTGCTCATTATTCAAGTGTAGTAAGGAGTCCAGGTATGGCTCTGTAGGATAAGCACTGGACTGTTAATCACAAAGTTGGTGGTCCAAATCTACCAGTTACTTCTTGAAAACACAACACAGGGTTGCTTAACAACAAAAGCAAGGGTTATCCTATTAGAATTTTGTTGCTGGTGGGAAATCTTAACCCATCCACTCTAAGGCAATGATCTCATCCCCTCAGACTTCTTTTTGTTCCCCAAACCCAAAGAACATTTAAAAGGAACATAATTTCAGTCCCTGGTGGTGGTGGTGTGCCATGGAGTCAGTTCTGACTCATAGTCACCCTAGGTAGGTTTTCAGAAGCTGTAAATCTTTACAGGAGCAGAAATCCTCATCTTTCTCCTGTAGAATGACTGGTAGTTTCAAACTGTTGGGGTTAGCAGCCTAACTTATAACCACTATGCTCCCAGAGTCCCTAGAGGATAGAAAACTGTTTTGTTGTGGTGGTGGTATGCAGAACTCTTTAGGGGAAGGATTGTTGTTGGTGGAGGGGCCATAAAGTTGGTTTCAACTCATAGCAACTGTATGCACAACAGAATGAGACACTGCCCAGTTCTGGACCATCACACTTGTTACACTTGAGTCCTTGCTGCTACAACTGTGCACATCTGTGCTGTTGTGAGTCTTCCTCTTTTTTGATTACCCTCCACTTTACCAAGTACAATGTCCCTCTCCAGGGACTGGTCCCTCCTGATAACCAGAATGCTAAGGAGCATTCTGGTTGTACTTCTTCAGACACAGATTTGTGTGCTGTTCTGGCAACCCATGGTACTTTCAGTATACTTTAACACTGTTACTGTAATGCATCAATTCTATGCTCTTCCTTATTCATTGTCCAGCTTTCTCATGCATATGAGGCAATTGAAAATACCATGACTTGGGTCAGGCACACCTTAGTCCTCAAACTGATTTCTTTGTTCCTGAACACTTTACAGAGGCCTTTTTTAGCAGAGTGCCTAATGCAACACATCCTTTAATTTCTTGACTGTTATTTCCATGAGTGTTGATAGTAAATCCAAACGAAATGAAGACTTTGACAAATTCAGGCTTTTCTCCATTTATTATGATGTTATTTTTTATGTGCAGTTGTGATGATTTTTCCCCCTCTGTACACTAAGGTACAAAGCATACTGAAAGCTATAACGTTTGAGCTTCATCACTAAACATTTAACTCATCTTCACTTCCATCAAGCAAAGTTGTCAAAGTGTCTTCAGTCCTGATGCCACATTCTTCCTTATATAATCCAGTTTCTCAGATTACTTGTTCAGCATACACACTGATTAAGTATGGTGAAAGAATACAACCCTGGTACACACCTTTCCTGATTTTAAATCATTCAGTGTCCTCTTGCTCTGTTTGAATGATTGCCTCATGGTCTATGAATAGGTTCCTCGTGAACACATTAAGTGTTCTGGAACATTCATTTTTCACAATATTATCCATAACTTTTCATGATTCACACAGTTGAAAGGTTTTATATAGTCAACAAAGCACAAATAAACATTGTTCTGGTATTCTCTGCCTTCAGCCGAGAACCCTCTGATGTCAGCATTGATGTTCCAAGTGCCATGTCCTCTTCTGAATCTGGTTTGAGTTACTGGCAATTCTCTGTTAATGTACTGTTGCAGCTGTGTTTGAAATCTTCAGCAACATTTTACTTGCATGTGATAGTAATGACGTTATTCTATGATTTCTGCATTCCGTTGGGTCACCTCTTTTTGAAATGCTCACAAATATAGATCTCTTCCAACTGGTTGGCCAGGTAGCTGTCATACAAATTTATTTGCATAGATGAATGCCTCCAGTGCTGAATCAGTTTGTTGAAAGATTTCTATTCGTATTCCATCACCCCCTAGAGTCTCACATTCCCCCAAGCCATGACTGAAACTTAGAATTGACCTTTTCTTTTTGGTATAGTGAGTATGTATACCTTCCATTTTCTTTTCTTTCTTTTTTTTTTTTTTTTACATTTTTGTTGTGAATTATGTGTTAGTTTACATGGATGAACATCATCTTTACATTCATCCTATCATATTTTGTTTCATTGCAATAATCACAATCCCCTGAGGGCATCATCAGACAACCACAGGGTACACCACACACACCTGCCCCACAGCTGCCAGCCCACAGCCCATCTCCCTCCCTGAGTCCAGAGTCCACAGCTGCTCCATCTGTCCACATCATCACCTCTGCCTCCTTCCCTAGTGTCGCCGTCTCCCCGAACAGGGTATCGCACTTCACTTTTCTCCCTTGATGGTTCCAGGGATCTCTGCTCCTGGACTACAAAATCAGCCACTCTCCTACTTTTGTTAACAAACATTTACATTTACTTTTCTAACACTCATTGTCAGACCTGATAGCAGTCATTCCCTATCGACCCACAGGAATCCTTTCCCCCTCATCTTTGATTAACCCCATCCAGACAGGTTGGAAACAAATCAGTCAGTGGAGATTCTCTACCTTTCCCTGTATCCTGTGGAGTTAGATTTCCTATTAAAAGTGTGTAAGCCAGCCACTTCTTGCCTTTGTAGTCCCCCATATTGGGTAGCCAATGTCTAAGTTCCCCATTCCTGTTGGCCCTGTGTACCAAGGGGATGGGAATGATCCTCAATGTAGAGATTTGTCTGCTCCTTTGTCACACTGCATCCACAAGCATAGGTCAAGTTCATCCTCTTATAGTAGGTTACTCTTT
>NW_006408854.1:1503592-1507309 GCF_000296735.1 Chrysochloris asiatica
CTTAGTCCTCAAGCTGACATCTTTGCTCTTCAACACTTTAGAAAGGTCTTGTGCAGCAGATTTGCCTAATGCAATGCATCATTTGATTTCCTGACAGCTGCTTCCATGAGTGTTGATAATTGATCCAAAAAGAATGGAGTCCTTGGCAACTTCAATCTTTTCTCTATTGATAAGAATGTTGTTTATTGGTGTAGTGGTGAGGATTTTTGTTTTCTTGACATTGAGATGTAATCCATACAGAAGGCTGTGCTCTTAGAAGAAAGCTGGTGTGTGATCCAGGCTATGATACTGCTTCTTCACATTGCTCATCTTAACATCTGTATAGTAAGAAATATTTCTTCTGCTCTTTAAGATCTATCTAGAACTCACCTCAGTGTTAGATATTCTCAGGCTAATAGGTAAGAACTTATTGAATTGTATTGTAGAGTGTAATGAGACTGCTCATTTTCAGAACAGAATGGGGAAAGAGTTGGAATTACAGATTATTTCTAGAGTGGCACAAAGTTTTGGAGAAGCCTGTGTCTCCCAACTTATTAATGAAAATTTTAAAAAATTTCTGTAATTATTGTGGGTCCTTGAAAATAGACAATATGGTTTTAAACATCCTCTCACAATCCTTTGTAAGTTTAGTACTATCTCATATGTCTCAAATAAAGTCTACTAACTATTCTTATTTTATTCTTGTCATTGTTTACTTGTAAAAATTTGCAGTTCCCTTAACTTAATGCAATTTAAGTTAATTCTGTTTTGTTAGAAATCAAGGTTGTTAGAAACTGAGGAAGTTATTAATATTTTTGAAAAGCAAATAATACTTAATAATGCAAGCAATCAAATGGATGTTTCCAATTACGTTTAGTTTCTAAACCATAGATTTGTAAACATTTACAGTGAGGTGGTATCTTGCAAACTACAAATATTTATTCAACAAATATTTATCCTTAATAGATATCAACCAATGTGCTAAATGTCAAGTATGTATCATTTAATGGCATGATCCCTGTCCTCAATGTGCAGTTCCAACTCATAGCTACCCTACACAGGGTTTTTAAGGCTGGAAATCTTTATGGGAGCATAAAGTCTCATCTTTCTCCTATGGAGCACTGGAAGATTTGAACTGTTGACCTTGCAGTTAGAAGCTCAACTCATAACCCACTATGTTACCAGAGCTCCTTTCCCACACAGTTGTTGTTAAGTGCTGTTGAGTTAGTTCTGAGTAATAGTGGCCCTGTATAGGGTTTCCAAGGAGCAGTTGGTGGATTTGAAATGCTCACCTTGTGTTTTAAAGTCCAGTGCTTATCATACAGTACCACACCAGGGGTCCTACCACCCAGTATGACTCCCATAAATGTTGATTGCTTCCCTCCCCATTCAAATGAGTCAGAACATCATCCAATGTGCCCATGATACTCAAAATTTCAGGACAGTCTGGGATTCATATGCTTCTTTCTACAATTCCAGAAATACTAGGCTCTTGTTGTTGTTGTTACGTACAGTGGAGTTAATTCAATTGCGACTCATAGTGACCCTGTACAGGTTTTCCAAAGCTGTGAATCTTTATGGGAGCAGAAAGCCTCATCTTTCTCCTGCAGAACAGTTGGTAGTTTCGAACTGCTGACCCTGAGGTTAGCAGCCTGATTCGTAACCACTACACTACCAGAGCTCATTACTAGGCTCTTGTAGGACCTAGTTAATTTTTAGCATGGTCTTGTTTTAATATTCTAACTGACATACTTAAATAATGCAGACTCTTGACAATTCAGAAACATCTTGATGCTTTTACTCTAAGAGCAATTACCTACACTGACCAATGTCTGAGAAACTGATAGGAAAGTATAGAAGATTAGTTACTTTAAAGTACTATATTTAGTGTTGTCAAGTGACGTCAAGTCGATTCCAACCCATAGCGACCCTGTATAGGGTTTCCAAGGAGCAGCTGGTGAGCTTGAACTGCTGACTTTGTAATTCAAATGGCTTTGCATCTGGCACATTAACCCACAGTGCCATTATTGAGCTCCCAGTTATTTGTCAGTTATAAATAGAGTCTTCAGTTGTTAGCTGTTCATCCATCTTTCCAGTTTCTTGTGAATAATTGTACTTTGAACAACTTACCCATTCTTACTGATGGAAAACACTATCCTGAGGACTAACTTATTCATATTCATAATCTTAACAACGACCCTATGAGGTAGATTCTATAATTAATTGCCATCTCCATTTTGCAGATGGGGAATGAGAGCGGGAGCGAGGTTAAGTAATTTTCCAAAGTTCATAAAACTAATAAGTAAAATCTTCATGATTTTAATGAAGAATTCTGGCTCCACATTTTATGACTTAATACCATTTTTCTTTTCTTTTCTTTTTGGAGATGACAAGGAAATCAGAAAAGTTGAGACTCTCCAGAGTCCTTAATTCCAAAGAATAAATGTCTTTAGTAGCTTCTAATAGCCTAGATGTAGTCCTAATGTGGCACTGTAGATAAGCACTGTACTGCTAACTGCAAAATTGGCAGTTCAAGCCCACAAGCCACTCCTCGAAAACCCTATACAGGGTTGCTATAAGTCAGAACTGACTAGATGGTACTTAAACAGAAACACAACAATGGCCTAGATACTTAACAACACTAAAATGAAATCAATATATGTAGCTTCATTTTTCATCCCAAAAATCTTATGAACTGCTAAAATATGGACATCTGAATTCTTCATTGCATCCACAGAAACCCTTGATTGCAATGTCTGCAGCTCAGCCACTTTGGACAAATGGAGCAATGTGATCTAGGCACACTGTCTTGCACTTTTGTTTTGAATAAAATACTTAAATCTTAATTTTCATTTTCATTGTAGATGTATGATATCTGACAAGAAAACTTAGCTTCATATAATACTAAGCTTCTCATGGTCTCAATGGGCAAGCCATTAGACCTTTGTGTTCTTGTGGAATAGCTAATTAGGTTGTAAATTGCTGAAATACTCAAGTAGACTCCATCCTGGATCATATGTGTGCAAATTTTTACTGAGAGCCACAACTCAGGTGTTTCTGAATCTTCACACTCCTTATTCAGGTTTGTCTAGATTACAAATAATGTTGCATTGCTATACACATATTAAAGGTCTAAAAATTATGAACATTTTAAAACTTTTTATTATGAATTGGATGCTGCAAATTAATTTTCCTATCAACAATTCAGACATGTCTTATTTCATGCAGTGATTGCAATCCCTCAATATAGCACCATTTATCCCTCTTTCTCTGTGGTTTCTATTTCCATTCCTCCTTATTTCCTAACCCTCTACCTTCTAAACTTTGTCCTTGTGAATATGTTATCCTGCTAAGGCATGCACACCTTAAAATAATCAACCATTTGAGATTAAAAGTGGGGCATTTACCTAGGACTAAGTTCAGAAGGGTTAGGAAAGAAGGAAGAACACAGGGAGGAAGTGGAAGAATTGATGCTACATTGAGGGAATTGCAATCAATGGGAATTGAAAAAATGTGTGTGAGTTGTTGAAAGTAACACTGATGACATGCTCTGTAAACAGTCACTCAATTCACAATTGTTGTTGTTGTTAAGTGCTGTCAGTCGTTTCCAAATAATAGCGACCCCATATAGGATTTCATGGAGTTGCTAGTAGGTTTGAACTGCCAACCTTGAAGTTAGTAGTCCAGTACTTATCCTACTGCACCATGCCAGGATTCCCAATTCACAATGTTGTTGTT
>NW_006408854.1:1508449-1510181 GCF_000296735.1 Chrysochloris asiatica
CCTCTTTTTTCTTCTTCTAGTCGAGTTCTGATCATCCAGTCATGGAAGCTAGGTCAAGTGGGTACTATCTGCAAGTATGGGTGTTCTTGTGCATCTCCCTTCACTTCATATCAGCTGGAAGCTTCGCTCTCCATTCTAGTCTTCTGTGACCATGTCACAGCCTCTGGGTCCAGGAGTCCCCGGGGTCTTGCCATACTGCTGGCCAGCCAGGTCTCCACCTGGGTTAAAAGGAGTCTATTGAATGTGGTCCCGTGTCTGATGTGTCATTGCAAAAGATTTTTTCCCATTCTGTGGGTTCCCTTTTTACTCTTTTGGTGAAGTCTTCCGATGCACATACGTTTTTAATTTTTAGTATGTCCCAATCATCTATTTTGTCTACTTTTGTTTGTGTAGTTTTCAAAATGTTTGGTAATCTGTGTATGCCCTGAATTAGAGACCTCACATTGGTCCCTGCTTTTTCATTGATGGCTTCATAACTGGGATTCACATTTAGGACTCTAATCAATGCTGAATTAGTTTTTGTATAAGGCATGAGGTAAATGTTTAGTTTCAATCTTTTGCATATCGCTTTCCAGTTCTGCCAGAACCTCTGTTGGAAAGACAATCCCCTCCCCATATGATATATTTAGGCATTTTGTCAAAAATCAGTTGGCTGTATGTGGATGGATTAATTTCTGGATTCTCAATTCTGTTCCATTGATCAATATGTCTTTCGTTGTATCAGTACCAAGCTGTTTTGACCACTATAGCCATGTAGTAAAATTTTAAATCGGGGACTGAAAGGTTTCCAACCTTGTTCTTCTTCTTAAGCAGTGCTTTGCTTATCCTGGGTCTCTTTCCTTTCCATATAAAATTTGTAATTGTTTTTTCCATCTCTTTGAAGAATGTCATTGGAATCTGGATTGGGATTGCATTATATGTGTAAATTGCTTTGGGCAATGTTGACATTTTCACAGTTAAGTCTTGCTATCCAGGAGCATGTTCTATTCTTCGACTTTTGTAAGTCTCTTTAGGTTTCTTATAGCGTTTTATAGTTTTCTTTGTGTAGGTCCTTTGTTTCTCTGGTTACATTTATTCCTAGATATTTCATCTTTTGGGTGGCTATTGTAAATGGTATTGCTTTCCTAATGTCCTTTTCAGCGCTGCCATTGTTACTATAGAGGAATCCAACTGATTTTTGTATATTGATCTTATACCCTGCTACTTTGTTGAATCTTTCAATGAAGTCTAGCAGTTTTTTAATGAGTCTTTGGGGTTTTCTATATATAGGATCATATTGTCTGCAAATAGAGAGAGTTTTACTTCTTCTTGGCCAATTTGGATGCCTTTAATTTCCCTATCTTGCTGTATACGCTTTGGCTAAGACTTCTAAAACAATATTGAATTGGAGTGATAACAAAGGGCATCCTTGTCTGATTCTGATTTACAGAAGGAAGGCTTTCAGTTTCTCTCCATTGAGAGTAATGTAGGCTGTTGGTTTTGTATATATGCTCTTAATTATGCTGAGGAATTTCCCTTCAATTCCTACTTTGTTGAGTGTTTTTATCAGGAATGGATGTTGGATTTTGTCAAATGCCTTTTCTGCATCGATTGATATGATCATGTGGTTCCTTTCTTTTTTCTTATTTATATGGTTATTTACATTGATTATTTTTCTAATGTTGAACCATCCTTGAATCCCTTTTATGAAACTCACTTGGTCATGATATGATGTGCTGCTGGATTCTGTTGG
>NW_006408854.1:1510783-1521895 GCF_000296735.1 Chrysochloris asiatica
GAAAACTCTATGAATAGCAGAGAAACATTGTCAGATACAGGACCGGAAGGTGGGAAGGCACTCATGAGGGATATTGGTCTATAATTTTCTTTCTTAGTGACATCCTTCCCTGGTTTTGGTATGAAGGTTATGCTTGCTTCATAAAATGTATTAGGAAGTTTTTCACCGTCCTCTATTTTCTAGAATACTTTGAGTGGAATTGGTGACAGCTCTTCCCTGAATGTTTGGTAGGAACCAAGTGAAGCCATCTGGACCTGGACTTCTTTTGGTTGGGAGTCTTTTGAAGACCTGATCAATTTCTTCTTTTGTTATGGGTCTGTTCAAGTCTTCTACTTCACTCTACTTAAGTAAGTCATGTTTTTCTAAAGATGTGTCCATCTTTTCTAAGTTTTCAAATTTGTTGTAGTACAACTCTTCATAGTATTCTGTTATTATTCTTTTGATTTCCTTTGGCTCCATTGTGACATTGCCCCTGTGGTTTCTAATTCGTTTTATTTGTGTCTTCTCCCCCTTTTCTTTTGTTAGGTTTGCCAGTGATTTGTCAATTTCCTTAGTCCTTTCCAAGAACCAGCTTCTTGTCCTCTTGGTTCTTTCTATAGTTTTTTGTTTTCAATCTCATTTATTTCTGCTCTGAACTTTATCATTTCTTTTCTTTTGGTAACTGTAGGTTTCTTCTGTTGATCTGTTTCTAATTGCTGGAGATGCTGTGTCAATGTGTTAATTTTTGTTCTTTCTTCATTTTGGGTGTGCGCATTTATCACAATGAATTGTCCTCTCAGCACCGCTTTTGCCATGTCCCAAAGATTTTGGTATGTTGTGTTTTCATTCTCATTTGTTTCTAGGAACTTTGTGAATTCACATTTGATTTCTTCTACTACCCAGTCACTTTTCAGCAGGGTGTTATTCAGTTTCCATGTATTAGACTTTATTTCCTTGGTCTTCTTATTATTTCTAGTTTTATAGCATTGTGGTCTGAAAAGATGCTTTGTAGTATTTTGATGTTTTTAAATTTATGAAGGCTTGCTTTGTGACCTAACAAGTGGTCAATTCTGGAGAATGTTCCAGGTGCACAGGAAAAGATTGTATATTCTGCTGTTTTTGGGTTGAATGCTCTGTACACATCTATGAGTTAATGTTGGTTGATTGTGTTGCTTAGTTCCTCTGTAGTTTTGTCGAGTTTCTTTCTGGTTGTTCTATCCCTTTTTGATAATGGTGTATTAAAATCTCCCACTATAATTGTAGATTTATCTTTTTCTTTCTTCAATTCTAGTAGGGTTTGCTTTATATATCTTAGGGCTCTTTCATTTGGAGCATAGGTATTTATTATGGTTATGTCATCTTGCTCAATTGACCCCTTTGATCATGAGATAGTATCTTTCTTTATCTCTTATGCTGGTTTTTGTCTTAAATTTCACTTTATCAGAGATTAGTATTGCTACTCCTACTTGTTTATTATTGCAGTTAGCTTGGTATATATTTTTTTCATCCTTTAAACTTTAGTCTGTTTTTGTCTTTGTGTGTAACACAACATATTGAAGGGTCTTGTTTTCTTATCCATTCTGCCACTCTGTCTCTTCTCTGATGCATTTAATCCATTGACATTCAATGTAATTATTGATAGGTATGAATTAATTGCTGTCACTATGTTAATTTTTTCTGGTGCTGTAAGCTCCTTTGTTCTGCAAGCTTTCTTGTTCTGAGTTCATGTTTTTTGTGCTATTTATTGTCAGTTTCTTCTTAGTTTTCATGTTTCCTTGTTCTGATTGGATCTCTATTTTCATGGTAAGTTGTAAAGTATTAACTTTCTTTGGGGTTTCCCTATAGTCTATTTTAGACAGTCTATTATTGTATCCTACAAAGAGCTCTGGAAACATAGTGGTTATGAATCAGGCTGCTAACCTCAGGGCAGCAGTTTGAAACTACTAGCTGTTTCGTGGGAGAAAGATGAGCCTTTCTGCCCCTATAAAGATTTACAGCCTCGGAAACCCTGTACAGCGTTGCTATGGCATATAACAACAACAACATTGTATCCTGCAATCTACCTGACCTCACCACCTGGATCTCTGTTCATATATTTTTCCCTTCTTTGATACTGTTAATATTTTGGTCTTAGGTTGGCCTCACAGGTCCTCTGAATTAATTGCTATAATTTTGTTCTGTTTTGAATTCTGCTATCTCTCGACTGAGTTCCAGGTGGTGTTGCCACATCTGTCAGTCTCTGGTTGTTGTCTTTTCTTGCTGATTTTCATTTCAAAGAACTCCTTTTAGGATGTCTTGAAGTGCTAGATTGGAAAAATCTCTTAGCTTCTGTTTATTTTGAAATGTTTTGATTTCACCATCATATTTGATTGACAGTTTTGCTGGATAGAGGATCCTTGGTTGGCAGTTTCTTTTTTCTTTTAGGGTTTTATATATGTCTCCCTATTACCTTCTTCCCTACATGGTTTTTGCTGAAAGATTAGAGCTTAATCTGGTTTGCTTGCCTTCTCTTTTCACTGGCTGCTTTTAGTGTTCTCTCCTGGTCTTTGATTTTGGAGAGCTTGATTATGATATGTCTTAGTGATTTTCTTTTGGGATATATCCTTCCTGGCATTGATGCAGCTTCTTGAACATTTTTATCTTCTCATCCTTCAAAATGTTAGGGAAAGTTCCTTCCAGTAGTTCCTCAACTATCTCCTCTGTGGACTTCTGTGATTCTTCCTGTTCTGGGATGCCAATAATTCTTAAGTTATTCCTCTTAATGTTATCCAGCATGAATCTTAGGCTCTCTTCAGATTTTTTTTTTATCTGTTTTTCTGCTTGATCTTCTATCTTATGAGTGTTAAGAGATTAGTCTTCCAGCTCACTGGTTCTTGCTTCCATTGCTTCAGTTCTACTCTTTTGCACTTTCAGTATATTGTCCATTTCTGATATCTTATTATTAATTATCTGGACCTCTTTTTGCAGGTTTTGAATTGTTTCCAATGCTGTATCTATCTTGTTTGATTGCTCCTGTAGCACTTTTCTGACTTCTTCCTTATTTTCTTACACCCCTTTTCAGAGCATTTGAATTTGTGTCCATATCATTCTTCTGAATTCCTTCACAGGCAGATCCAAAACTTGCTCTTCTTCTACTGGAAAGACTGCGTCTGCCTCCAGCTCATTTGTCTCAGTTATTCTTTTCTGTTTTTGGACATGTTTTGAGATCTTTTGTTATATTTTCCTGGACTTTTACAGTATTTAGGTGGATTTTTAATGCTTAAATGGATGTATGTTGCTATGTTGTTAAACTTACTGAGTGTCTCTTGGTGAATATGATCTGGAGATAGGCTTTCCTTTTCGCATGTAATGTCTAGCAGCTGGTATTGGCTCCTGTCCCAATAGTGAGATATTATGGGGTAAGATTGTAGATTGGCTATATGACCATGATTGCGGTCACTTCTTGGGTATCACAGGGAGAAAAGCTCCCACCCCCAGGAGAAAAAGTGTGATCAAAAGGACCAAAAACTGAAGCAATATAAAAGCAGAGACAAAAACCACCACTCCAAAACAAAAATAAAACCATAGCTATCTGACCAGTAGTAGGAATAATGGGTCCCACCCAGGTCAACTTTAGGGCTGGGTCCCAGAATCAGACATCATAAGCAGCTGCCAAAGGGTTAGCCCATGAGACCAATGGAGCTCCTCCTCCCTGTGCTGTGGGGAAACTTTGGACTCAATGCTGGACCCTTTTGGGGGTGTGCACCCACCTGCCTGATTGTGGCCAGGCTGGGCAGAGAGGGCACAACAGGGAAGAGGAGGAAAAAAATGTATAGAATCCCCCACTCCTCTTTTTTTCAAATGTCACTGTGTATGTTTCACTGTTCTGTCTGGCTGTGGCCTGGCCCTCAGTACAGAGCCTGACGGGAGTGCCGTGCAGGCAGAGTCCCGAGACCAGACTGATTCCGACATTGCAGTATTTTCCTTTATATAGTGATTTTTCCACCATGTGTGTGGGAAACTGACACCCTGCACCTTATACTAGATCCAGAGTTCTGGAGCAGCTCCTTGAAAGCACCTTCTTTGGATTTTTGCCCACCACCACAATGGAGCTTATCCTATCTGACTCTGCTTCTCCCACCTCCATACCAGAAGTCTTGTTTTCTATCTTGAAACAATTTGTCTTCCTATTGTATTTTCCAGCCATCTAGATAACTGATTTTTTATATTTATTTAATCTGGAGAAAAATGAGACTTTCTGCTCTCATAAAGATTTATAGCTTTGGAAACTATGCAGGGTTGCTAAGAGTCAGAACCAACTTTATGGTAGTTAGCAAAAACAATAACAAATGGAGTTCCTATCTGGTATTATAGGATAAGCACTACACTGTTAACCACAAGGTCAGTGATTCAAACCCACCAGCCACTCCTCAGAGACTTTCAGCAGTGTTACAATGAGTTGAAACTGACTCAACAGCACTTAACCACAACAAACTTAAAAACAACAAAAACAATGCAGGCCAAAGAGTGCTATGGCTCAGTAGGATAAGCATTGGATTGAACCCACCAGCTGTTGTGTAGAATAAAGATGAACTTTTCTGCTCCCTCAAATATTTACAATCTCGGAAACATTATACAGGGTTGCTATGAGTCAGAACCATCTTGATTGCACTTAAAACCACCACCTCCAACAACAATGCAGACCAACCACCACTCATCTATTAGTTTGTTCTATTGTGGTGACCTTTATGTTGCTGTGATGCTGGAAACTATGCCACTGATATTATAATACCAGTAGTTTCAACAGAACTTCCAGACTTAGACAAACCAGTATAAAGGAGACACAGTGGTTGGTCACTAAAAACTTTATGAATAGGAGCAGAACATTGATTGATATAGTGCTGGAAGATGAGCCCTGCAGGTTGGAAGGCACTCGGTACTACTGGGGAAGATCTGCCTCCTCACAGGAGGTTTGACCTTAATGATATGGATGAAGCAATGCTTCCAGAACCTTCATTTGCTGATGGGACACAACTCAAGATGAGAAGAAACATCTGCAAACATCCATTAATAATAGAAGCATGGAATGTACACAGTATGAATGTAGGAAAATTGGAAATCATAAAAAATGAAATGGAACACATAAAGATTGATATCTTTGGCACTAAGGAGCTCTGGTAGCATAGTGGTTATGAATTGTCAGCAGTTCGAAACTACCAGCTGTTCTGCGGGAGAAAGATGAGGCGTTCTGTTCCCGTAAAGATATACATCCTTGGAAACCCTGTACAGGGTCGCTATGAGTCGGTTCCGACTCCACAGCATATAACCACCATCCACCACCAGTGAGATGAAAATTTGAATCAGAAAATCATATGGCTTACTATGCTTCGATTGGCAAATTGAAGAGGAATGATATTGTATTCATCACCATAAAGAGTAATTCGAGATTGAAATACAATGTAGTGAGAGGATAACCACATACAACTACAAGAGAGACCACTTATTCAGATTTATGCACCACCTACTGAAACCAGTGATGAAATTGAAAAATTCTACCAACTTCTTTAGTCTGAAATTCCTCAAATGTGCAACCAAGATGTACCAATAATTACTGTTGAATGGAATGCAAAAATTAGAAACAAAAAAGAAGGATTAGAAAATTAGAAACCAAAAAGGATTAGTTGGAAAATATGGCCTTGGCGACAGAAATAGTGCTAGAGATCACATGATAGAATTTTGCCAGATCAGTGGTTTGGTAATTGCAAATAGCTTTCTTCGACAACACAATTGGTGACATGGAAATCATCATTTCTATTACCAAGGCCATATTTTTCAGCTACTGATCTTTCCTCTTTGTTTCCATCCTTTGTATTCCGATCACCTGTAATTATCAATACATCTTGATTGCATGTTTGAACAATTTCAGACTGAAGAATTTGATAGAATTCTTCAGTGTCATCATCACTAGCTTTACTGGTTGGTTGTAAATTTGAACAATAGTGATATTTACTGGTCTTCCTTATAGGTGTATGGATATTATCCTATCACAGACAGCATTGTACTTCATGACAGTTCTTCCGCTTTGGTTTTCTAACTCCAGGTGTTTGCCCAGTTCATTAAAATATTTGATTTTGTCTTCTCGAGCTGACCTTTGAAACACTCTGATCAGTTCTTTACCACCAACTCTTCTATTTTCTTTAGCATCTCTATACTGGAGAGCAAATTTTAGAGTCTCATCTGACATCTATTTTGGTCTTTTCCTTCTTTCTTGTCTTCTTAATGAACTTTTGCTTTCTTCCTGTATGATGCTCTTGATGTCATCTCACAACTGCTGGTCTTCAGTATTTAGTATCTAATTCATCAGATCTGTTCTTAAAATGATCTCTAAATTCAGATGGGATATATTCAAGGTTACATTTTGGCTCTCATGGACTTGCTTTAATTTTCTTAAGCTTCCACCTGAATTTGCATGTGAGCAATTGAAGGTCTATTTCATAATCTGCTCCTGGCCTTGATTTCTATGGTGATATGGAGCTTTTCCACCATCTCTTTCCACACATGTAGTCAATTTCATTTCAGTATATTCCATCTGGTGAGGTCCATGTGTATAGTCATCTTTTATGTTGTTTAAAAAAGTTATTTGCAACGAAGAAGTAATTCGGCTTGCAAAATTCTATCATGATATCCACAGCATCATTTCTATTACCAAGGCCATATTTTTCAGCTACTGATCTTTCCTCTTTGTTTCCATCCTTTGCATTCCAATCACCAGTAATTATCAACATATCTTGATTGCATGTTTGAACAATTTCAGACTGAAGAATTTGGTCGCAGAATTCTTCAATTTCATCATCACTGGCTTTACTGGTTGGTCATAAATTTGAATAATAGTGGTATTTACTGATCTTCCTTGTAGGTGTATGGATATTATCCTATCACAGACAGCATTGTACTTCATGACAGATCTGATATTTTCTTTTTGATAATGAATGCAACACTATTCTTCTTCAATGTGCCTATCATGGCACAGTAAATCATGTAATTGTCAGATTTAAAATGGTCAATAGCAGTCCATTTCAGCTCACTAAAGCCTAGGGTATCCATATTTTTGCATTCCATCTCACTTTTGACAGTCTTCTATTTTCCTAGATTCATACTTCATACATTCCATGTTGCATTTATTAATGGATGTTTACAGTTGTTTCACTTTATTTTGAGTTGTACCTTATCAACAAATGAAAGTTCTGAAGCCTTTACTCCATTTGTTTCATATCGGTTAACTCTAATTTGAGGGGTCAACTCTTCCCCAATCAAATTTTGTGTGCCTTCCATCCTGAGGGGCTCATCTTCTGGTACCATAACTGACAATATTCTGGTGCTCTTCATCATGTTTCAATATTTAAGATTCTGGTGTTGACAGTGTTGCACTTCTATTCATAATGTTTTATGTGACTGAATATTCAGAAGGAATCTGTCTTTCCTCTTCCTAGTCTGTCTTAATTTGGAAGCTCAGCTGAAACTTATTCACCATGGGTGACCCTGCTAGTGTTTAAAATAACTGTGGCATAGCTTCCAGAATCACAGCATCATGCAAGTTAACACAATATGACAAACTGACAGACGAGCGGTGGTTCACATCTCTGGGCCTTCCCAAAATAACCTCTAACCTGAAACCAAATGTCATTTAAAATAACAGAAACCTGGCTCTGAAATTATCCATGTGGCAGGCACATAACAAATATTTGCTGGCAGGGTGAATGAATGATTAAATAAAGGGATTCAAAGGTGATTCTGAGAGGAAAACAAATGCTCTTATATTCAAATACCTTGTTTTTGTAACTCTCTTCCCCAGTTTTGTACCTGGCAAAACATTCTAACAAAAAAAAATTTGTACACAACAAAATTAGTCTTTGATGTTAACTTCTCTGCCATCTCTTCATTAGGTGCAATCGTTGGTAATACTATCTTCTATAAGTAACATAGGCATATGTATTTGCTGTTGTTAAGTGTCATCAAGTCAGTTCTGACTTATAGCAACCTTGTATAGGGTTTCCAAGGAGCAGCACGTTCACAGTCCAGTACATACACAGAAATAAAATAAAAAGTCCTTCAGTAATTAGAGACAAATAATTATTCACTTACTATAAATAAAATGTAAAGAAATAAATTTTTTTGAGAAACATCTACTATCTCTCCAGTTAGAAAAGATTGATTTCATCTTATATGGGATTGCAGAAGACATGAAAAAATAATTTTTGGAAAGTCTACACCATAGACTTTTGATTCAATTTGTATTGCAGTTATTCATCATAATTTGGAATACACTCAATGGCTACTAAACCAACTTGGTTAGGTTAGTACAGAATTTTGTTCAATTTTTCTCCAATTCCATTCAATAAGATTTCATTTTCAGCTTATATTCATGCTTTTCAGTTCAAGTAATTCCATAAGATGTTGAAACAAAACATCTTCAGCTGATTGCTTATGAAAAAAAAAAAAAAAAAAAAAAAAAAAAAGTAGTTATTCAATATATATTCTAAATACTCTTGTCACACAATTTTGAACTGATAGCATGGAACCCTGGTGTGGCACTGTGAGATAAGCACTGGATCACATGGTCAGTTTGAACTGAATTGTTGGTCATTCAAACTCACCAGCCATTCCTTGGAAATTCTATACAGGGTTGCTATGAGTTGGAACCAACTTGACGGCACTTAACAATAACAACAACAGTATTAGTATATATTGTGTGATTATACACCAGACACGTGTCATGTTTCCACTGCCAAACAAAATGAAATGCTAAACTGAGGTTGACTTTATTCTGAGTCAGTCATTCAGCCACAACAAAAACATACAATAATCTGAATTTCCTGATTAATAATCCACAATTTCCTCAAGAAATGAGTGAGATACAAACCATAGTGTGCTCAGTGTATGTGAAGGACTACAGTATGTCCACTCCTGTTCTAGAGAATTTTTTTTCCTGTTTTTCCAGAATTCATTAATGCAGTCATCAAACAACCAAGATATGAAACTCTGAAATTCTAAGTCTACATGTAAACATTTAGTTCAAGCTTTGTGATACTCAAATGAACTAAAATACATTTTAGTTCAGCTCTAAAATGTATCCATTTCTGGTGTTTTGTTGGTTTTCCTTTTGCTTTAATAACAAACATGCTAGTGAGTCCTGGTGGCATGGTAGAATAAACACTGCACTGCTAATCACAAAGTCAGCAGTTCAAACTCACTAGCTGCTCTTCAGGAGAAAGATGAGGCTTTCTGGTACTATAAAGGTCTACTATGAGTGTAAATCGACACAGTGGCAGTGGGCTTGGTTTAGGAATAGTATATAATACATACTTATAATTAGCAAACTGGTTTCTGCATTTGTTGTTCGTCTTTTGTTCAAATGAAAGGATTTCATGTGCTTCCTGGAGAACTTTGTAGACAAACAAGAATATGTGCCCTTAGTGATTTTTAGGGCACACATAGCAGCTTTATAAGTGGTTATTTTAAGTCTTGTAAGTGGTTAGGACTGCGGGCTTTGGAGTCAACAAACTAGGTTCAAGTTTTGGGTTTGCCTCTTAGGTTTGTGACTTTGGAAACATCATTTACTTAAGCCTTAGTTTTGCCATCCTTAAAATGGTGTAAGCAACCTCTAAATCACATGGCTTACTAATGGATAACATGGAATAATGTTTGTGGAACATTTAGTACAATATCTGGCACATAATAATTACTCAGTAATAGTAATTACTATTATTATTTTTATTATTACTGATAAAAATAGGGTAATAGTTGTTTGACTATATATCAGTCTTGGTGTTAATGAATGTCTTATAAAGAGCTGTTTCTCATGGAAACAGATAAAATGGCACTTAAAAAAAAAAGAGAAGATGAAATAAAAGTGCAATTACATACCTCTGTAAACTTTCTGTAATGGAGTTGTTTTTTTGTTTTTATTTTTTCCTGTAAATTCAACTACTGATGTCTCCTACAAAATAGCTCTTTTAAATGTATTTATTGGCAGACTTCCCTAATACTAACAAGCTAGAAGGAATCCTGGAGTGGCGCTGTAGGATAAGCACTTGATCACAAGTTTGGTTTGAACTGTAAGGTCAGCAGTTCAAATTCAACAGTCACTACTCAGAAACCCTGTACAGGGCCACTATGAGTCAGAATCGACTGTGAGGTACTTAACAACAACAACAACCATGAGCTAGAAAGATAATCGAGATGTTCCTATAACCTCTTGTCATCAAGTCATTTTTGACTTATGGTAAGTGTACGTGTTCAAGTAGAACTGTTCACCATAATGTGTACAGGAGGAAAGTGTATAGAGTAAACCTGAAGGCTTTTAAAAATAATACTTGACATCTTATAATTGGCAGTGTTATTTTAAGTCATATTCTAAAATAAATATCGTAATTTGACTATAAGCATATATTATCTAAGGAATGCTTTCAATCTTTACCTGTCTCTGGCTCTGAGTAATAGTCACTGATCTACGTAATAGTGTATGTTTGTATCTACTAATTGTTAGATGTGAGGAGAAAACAAGTATGTACTTTATGTTTTGACAGTAATATTTTGCACAAGTATGAGGTTTTGTGCCCTCAGTTATTAACAACAACAGGGATAAAGATATACTAAAGACAGCACATGTAGAGAATGTGCCATTTTCAAGCTCTGTAAATATGTTGATTAATTTTGCATTGTATTTTCACCGAGGCATTATAAAAGTAAAAAAAAAAAAAATGACAAAAACCTGTTCAAACCTGTTCTGATTGTCAGTCTTTGCCAAAAACTACTGCACTGCATAAATAAAACATTTCCTTGACACTGCTTAAGATGTTCATAGGCATATATAGTTTAGCATACAAGGGTCTTTTACAACATAGGTATTTGGGATATGTATAACGTAAAAAAGGAAAGAAGGAGAGAAAGAGGAAAGAAGGAAAAGAGAAAGTCATGAAAACAAACACAGCAGACTTTATGTTCGCTTACATAAAGACTAAAGGCGGGTTGTTGTTGTTGTTAAGTGCTGTTGAGTCGGTTCCAACCCACAGCAACCCTGTACAGATTTTGGAGGCTGTAAATCTTTATGGGAGCAGAAAGCCTCATTTTTCTCCCGCGGAACAGCTGGTAGTT
>NW_006408854.1:1522935-1526073 GCF_000296735.1 Chrysochloris asiatica
TTTTAAAACATTCAGTGTTCCCATGCTCTATTTGAACAACTGCTTCTTGGTCCAGGTACAGATTCCTCAGAAGTACAATGAAGTGTTCTGGAATACTCATACTTCTCAATGTTGTCCATAGCTTGTCATGATCCACACAATTGAAAGCCTTTGCGTAGTCAATAGAGCATAGGTAAACGACTTTCTGATATTCTCTGCTTTCAGCCAAGATCCACTGTACATCAGCAATTTTATAGTCATTGTCAAAGTCTTCATTTTGCTTGGATCCACAATCAACAACTCTCATGGAAGCAGCAGTCAAGAAATCAAGCTACATATTGCATTAGACAAATCTGCTGCAAAAGACCTCTTTAAAGTGTTATAAAATATCAGTTTGAGGATTAAGGGGCACCTAACCCAAACCATGTTATTTTCTATTTCTTCATATGCATGTGGATGTTGGACAATGAAAAAGGAAGACAATAGAAGAATTGATGCATTTGAATTATGATGTTGAAGAAGAATATTGAAAGTACCATGGAATGCCAGAAGAACAAACAAATCTGTAGTGGAAGAAGTACAGCCAGGATGGTGAGACTTGCCTCTCATACTTCAGACATGTTATCTGGAGGAAGCAAACCCTAGAGAAGGACATCAAGCTTGGTAAAAGGTAAAGAGTCAACAAAGAAGAGGAAGAACCTCCACTAGATGGATTGACACAGTGACAGCAGCAATGGGCTCAAACATGTTAGCAGTTGTGAGTATGGTACAGGACCATGTGGTGTTTCATTTTGTTTTGTATAAAGTCGCTGTGAGTAGAAATGGACTCCATGGGACCTAACAGCAAGCCAGTGTGTGGAAAAATAAACAACTGTATGAAATTAGTGGAAATAATTACAATGTTAAGCAAAAATGTTTGAAATGACATCACTGTGGGTTGGTGTCACTCAGTGTGGCAATTAACAGTGTCACTGTCTACTCCCATATGGACCTTCTCTTATACCACATCACACAGAATCCTTACTAATATATATTATTAATTTTAGACTCAGGATAATATGTGAAAGTATACTTGCAAATTACTTAAATATCGGGCTGCAAACCTTAAGGTCAGCAGTTCAAAACTACCAGCTGTACCGTGGAAGAAAGATAAGGCTTTGTGCTCCTGTAAAGATTGACAGCCTCAGAAACCCTGTACAAGGTTGGTATGAGTCAGTTCCTACTCCACGGTACATAACCACCACCACCAATATTTATTAGATTACAGAATACTGACAAAATTGTTTTATAGTATCTATTTACATTGAATTGCTGTATTGTTGCTAAGTGTGGTCCAGTCAGTTCTGACTCAAAGTGACCCTGTATAGGCTTTCTGAGGTTTAAAATCTTCCAGGGAGTAGAAAACCTCATTTTTCTCCCCAGAGCAACTGGCAGGCTCAAATTACAGACATTGTCCTTATCATAGTGACAACATTATTAGTTACTATTATTAGATACTGAACGGAAGCCCTTTTTTACTTTCTCCTTCTCTTCTTTGAATTAACACTTCATTCTTTAGAAAGTTATGATGTTGTTGTTGTTGTTAGGTGCCATCAAGTTGGTACCGACCCATAGTGACCTTATGCACAGCAGAACAAAATACTGCCCAATCATGGGCCAACTTCACTACTGCTGCCATGCTTGAGTCCATCGATGCTGCCACTTGGCCAATCCATCTTGTTGGGGTCTACCTCTTTTTCTCTGACCCTCCATCTTACCAAACATGATATCCTTCTCCAGCGACTGGTCCCTCCTGAAAATATGTCCGAAGTATGAGAGATGAAGTTTGGCCATCTTGTCCTCCAAGGAGCACTCTGGCTGCACTTCTTCCAAAATGGATCTATTGGTTCTTTTCAATATTCTCTTCCAACACCATAACTCAAAAACATCAATTCTTCTACAGTCTTCCTTATTCACTCTCCAGCTTTCACATGCATATGAAGTTATTGAAAATACCATGCCTTGGGTCAAGCACACCTTAGTCCTCAAGATGACATCTTTGCTCTTCAACATTTTAAAAGGGTCTTGTGCAGCAGATTTGCCTAATGCGATACATCATCTGATCTCTTGACTGCTGCTTCGTTGAGTGTTGATAGTTGATCCAAGAAGAATGAAGTCCTTGACAACTTCAATTTTTTCTCCATTGACAAAAATGTTTATTGGTCCAGTGGTGAGGATTTTTGTTTTCTTGACATTGAGATGTAATCCATACCAAAGGCTGTACTCTTTGATTTTCATCAGTAAAAGTTTTAAATCCTCTTCACTTTCAGCAAGCAAGGTTGTATCATCTGCATATCACAGTGTTGTTAATGAGTCTTCCTCCAATCCTGATGCCACATTTTTCTTCATATAACCCAGCTTCTCGGATTATTTGCTGAGCATACAGGGTGAATAAATATGGTGAAAGAACACCACCTTGTTGCACACCTTTTTTAATTTTAAACCATTCAATGTTCCTATGTTCTGTTCGAACAACTGCCTCTTGGTCCAAGTACAGATTTCTCATGTGCACAATTAAGTGTTCCGGAATACTCATATTTTGCAATGTTGTGCATAGCTTGTCATGATCCACACAATCGAAAGCCTTTGCATAGTCAATAAAGCACAGGTAAACATCTTTCTGGTATTCTCTGATTTCAGGCAAGATCCATCAGACATCAGCAATGCTATCTCTCGTTCCACGATCCTTCTGAATCCATCTTGAACCTTTGGAAGTTCTCTGTCAATGAATGATTTTAGCTGTTTCTGTATTACCTTTAGCACAACTTTACTCACATGGGATATCAATGAGATTGTCTGATGATTTCCACATTCCTTTGGGTCACCTCTCTTTGGAATGGGCACAAATATGGATCTCTACCATTCAGTCGGCCTGATAGTTGTCTTCCAATTTTCTTGGCAGAGATGAGTGATTGCCCCCTCTGCCATCTCACTTTCTTGAAAGATTTCAATTTTTATTCCATCACATCTTGGTGCCTTGTTCTTTGAAAATTCTTTCAGTGCACCTTAGACTTCCTCCTTCAGTATCATTGACTCTTGAGCATGTGCTACCTCTTGAAATGGTTGAACATTAACCATTTCCTTTTGGTACAATGACTCTGTGTATTCCTTCCATCTTCT
>NW_006408854.1:1526473-1538339 GCF_000296735.1 Chrysochloris asiatica
TGCTTTACCATCTCTACACTGGATAGCAAATTTCAGTGTGTTTTCTGACAACCATTTTGATCTTTTCCTTCTTTCTTATCTTCTTAATGACTTTTTGCTTTCTTCATGTATGATGTTTTTGATGTCATCCCACAACTCTTCTGGTCTTTGGTCTTTAGTGTTTAATGTATCAAATCTGTTCCCTGCTGGTATTTAAAATATCAGTGGCATAGCTTTCAAAATTACAGCAACTCACAAGTTACCACAGTATGACAAATTGATCGATGAGATAAGTCCACAAATACTATTTACCACAATATTGTAGCTATAACACCAGCAAATCTGTGACTGTAAAAACACTGGCAATTAAATTGTGGACTTATGATAAATATTGTTGTTGTTATAATTACAGGGATATTTTTACAAAAAGTAATACATAGCTGCTGTAATTTACAAAAAATAGGCAGTCAGTTTGATAGCACCCCTTTTGACAGTGTTTCCTGGTTCAGTACATCCCCTGCTCTTTCCCAACCCCTGCCCACCCCTCATCCCTGTTACATAGCTGGTTATTATTAACAGTGAAAGTTTCATGTGGTATTGACAGATATTTCGGACACTTAAATATTTTCTTAAGGGATAGAGAAGAAAACCCAGTAGAAAAGATGCTGCTGTTATTGTTGTTAAGTGTGCTGTCTAGTCAGTTTTGACTCATGGTGCCACTATGTAGGTTTTCTGAGGATTTGGGTTTGAACCACGGAAACTAACAAAAGGTGCTAGCCCAGAAAATATGAAAGTAGTAGTAAACATGTATGTGATGAAAGTAGTAGTAAACATGTTAAGGAGATCATAATGGAGGGAAACAAGAAATTATATATGGCCTTATTCCAAGTGCTTTGTTCACAGGACCATGCTTCAAGCAATTGCTGTTGAGCATAGTTAAGCAGGAAAATATTGATTACCTTTACTTGGAATTATTTCCCTCTTCTGACTTTCACCTTATTACAGATTATCCAAAATTCTGTTGACTTTTTATGTTTAATATTTTGTTAAAGGTCTTCAGATAATTTTGAATGTTGTTTCAAATAAAGATTGTTAATAGTTGCACTAGAATAAAAAGTTAAGCAAAGAGGAAATTGTCAGCACAGAATGATTGTTGTTGGGAAATGACATTTACTTTGAATATGGTGATTAATGTGACTTTGACCAATGAATCAGCAGCATGCAAATGTTTCATTGTCTTTAGCACTGAGTGAAATTTACACAGCATTTTCCACTGAACAGGATTTTGGAGACTCAAATCATTTACAAGTACCAAAGATGAGGCTTTCTACTCCCGTAAAGATTTACACCCTCGGAAACCCCGTACAGGGTCTCTATGGGTCGGAACCGACTCGACGGCACTTAACAACAACAACAAAGATAATTTAGAACTCATCATTCTGTGATTTTTGTTGAACTTAAAGTATCCTTACTGTTGAAAATGGAAACGGATATTTAAAATAGTTTTAGTTTATCAGCTGGTTTGAAAGGAGAAAGTATAAAACCTCTTGTGGTCAAGAGAAGAAAAGAGTCTATGAAAATGAGAACTATGAAAGTTGTAAAAGCAGTTAATAATTATTTGGTTAATTTGTACCTAAGTGCTCTTTACTTGAGATTAAGGCAGAGCACATGTTAATGGTAAAGACAAATATAGATTAATAAAAGGATCCAAAAATGTTATAACACCTTCTAGATTTCTGTTTTAAATGCCGATGGAGTAATGGGGACCAGATTTACTCTTCTATCTGAAACAACCATATACGAAACAATAGTTGTTATGAAACTTGTTGTTGTTAAGTGCCTTCAAGTCAGTTCTGACTCATAGACACCTTATGCACAAAAGAAGGAAACACTGTCTGGTCTTGCACTATCCTCACAATTGTTAAGTTTGAGCACATATTTTGCCAATCCATATTGTTGTGTACTTTCTCTTTCTAGTTGACCCACCATTTTAGTAAGCATGATGTCCTTCTCAAGAAATGGATCCCTCCTAATAATACGTCCAAAGAATGAGAAATGAGGTCTCATCAACCTTGCTTCTAAGGAGCATTCTGGGTGTAATTATTTCTAAACATATTTATTTGTTTTTCTGGCAATCTATGCTACTTTCAGTATTCTTCACTAACACCATAATTCAAATGTATCGATTCTTCTAAGGTCTTTCTTATTCACTGTCAACTTTCATATGCATATGAAGTGATTTAAGTACCATGGCTTAGATCTGGCACACTTTAGTCCTCAAACTGAAATCTTAGCTTTTGAACACTTTAAAGAAGTCTTGTACATGAGATTTTCTACTGAAATAGACTTTTTGATTTATTTTCTGCTACTTCTAAGAGATGGAATACACAGAAATCAAATTGACTACATATGTGGAAAGAGAGGAAGAAAAGATCATCAGTCAAAACAAGGCCAGGAGCAGATTGTGGGACAGACCAACAATTGCTCATATGCAAATTCAAACTGAAGTTGAAGAAAATGAAAAAAAAAAAAAAAATCCATGAGAGCCAGAATATGACCATAAATATATCCTACCTGAATTTAGAGATCATCTTAAGAACAGATTTGATACATTAAATACTAAAGACGGAAGACCAGAAGAGTTGTGGGATGACATTGAGAATATTATACAGGAAGAAAGCAAAAAGTCATTAAGAAGACAAGAAAGAAGGAAAAGATAAAAAATGGATGTCAGAGGAGACACTGAAACTTGCTCTCCAGCGTAGAGATGCTAAAGCAAATGGAAGAGTTTCAAACAAAAAGTTTCAAAGGTCAGCTAGAGAAGACAAAGTCAAATATTACAATGAAATGTGCAAAGATCTGGAGTCAGAAAACCAAAAGGGAAAAACACACTCAGCATTTCTCAAGCTAGGGGAACTGAAGAAAAAATTCAAGCCTTGACTTTCGTTATTGAAGGATTCTCTGGGCAAATTATTGAATGATGCAGAAAACATCAAAAGTAGATGGAAGGAATACACAGAGTCACTGTAACAAAAGGAAATGGCTGATGTTCAGCCATTTCAAGAGGTGGTATATCTCAAGAGCCAATGACACTGAAGGAGGAAGTCCAAGATGCATTGAAGGAATTGTAAAGAACAAGGTACCAGGATTTGATAGAATAAAAATTGAAATTGTTCAAGAAAGTGAGGCAGCACTGGAGACATTCACTCATCTATGCCAAGAAATTTGGAAAACAACTATCTGGCCAACTGAATGGAAGAGACCCATATTTGTGCCCATTCCAAAGAGAGGTGACCCAATGGAATGCAGAAATCATTGGAAAATATCACTGATATGTCATGTGATTAAAGTTTTATTAAAGGTAATACTGAAATGGCTGCAAGCATACATTGACAGAGAACTTCCAGAGGTTCAAGCTGGATTCAGAAGGGGAATGGAACGGGGGATATCATTGCTGATGTCTGATGGATCTTGGCTGAAAGCAGAGAATACCAGAAAGATGTTTACCTCTGCTTTATTGACTATGCAAAGGATTTTGATTATATGGATCATGACAAGCTGTGGATAACATTGTGAAGTATGAGTATTCCGGAACACTTAATTGTGTTCATGAGGAATCCGTACATGGACCAAGAGACAGTTGTTTGAACAGAGCATGAGAACACTGAATGATTTAAAATTAAGAAATGTGTGTGAACCAGTCTGGAGTAGCTAAAAGAACAGAAGATACTTGAAAGAAAGACCAGCAGGAAAAATGAAAAAACAATAACAGCAGTCTAATTGACTACCACAAGAACAAATAAGTTGTTCCCCAGGGAACCATCAAGGTAAGTGGTCAGGTCCCCTCAAGGCAAACCCTCTTCCAAGACTGAAACTCAAGTGGAATACAGTAGCAGGCATAAGTTCCTGCTGCTAACCACGTTGGTTACCGATAAGGGGAAGTGGGTGAAAAACAGCCATGAAGTTGTGAACTAAGTCCGACCACATTCAATAGACTCTTGTTAGCCTGGATTGAGACCTGGTTAACCAGAAGTATGACAAGATCTGGGGACTCTGGAGTCTAGGGGCAGAGACACAGCCCCAGAGGATTAGAATGGACTGTGAAGTGTCCAGCTGACATGAAGTGAAGGGAGACGCACAAGAACACCTACATTTGCAGATAGTACCATTTGACCTGACATCAATGCCTGGATGATCAGAACACAACTAGAGGAAGAAAGAAGAGGGGAAAAAAAAGTAACACACTACAAGTGGATGATCTTGACATATGCTTGTGGATGCAGATGACAAAGGAGTAAACAAATCTTTACAGTGAGGATCATTCCCACCCCCTTAGTTCACAGGGTCGACAGGGATGGGGAACTTAGACATTGGCTACCCAAAATGGGAAGACTACAAAGGCAAGAAGTGACTGGTTTACAAGCTTTTAATAGGGAACCTAGCTCCAGAGATAACAGAGAAAGAAAGAATCTCCACTGATTTGTTTCCAATCTGTATGGATAGGGTTGATAAAAGGTGAGGGGTATAGGACTCCTGTGGTTCAACAGGGAATGATTGCTTACAGGTCTGATAGTGAGTGTTGGAAAGGTAAATGTAAATGCTTTGTAACAAAAGGAGGGGAGTGGCTGATTTTGCAGTCCAGAAGTAGAGATCCCTGGAACCACCAAGGGAGAAAAGTGAAGTTGAGACTCTGTCTGGGGAGGCAGTGACACTGGGGATGGAGGCAGAGATGATGATGTGGACAGAAGGAGTGGATTGGACACTGGACTGAGGGAGGGAGAGGGGCTGTGTGCTGGCAGCCATGGGCAGGAATGTGATATGTACCCTTTGTTTGTTTGATGATGTATGCAGGGGATTGTGATCATTGCAATGAAACAAAATATGATAGGATAAATGTAAAGATAATGTTAACCCATGTAAACTAACACATACTTTATAATAAAAACTTAAAAAAATAAAAAAAGAAAGAAAATTGTGTGCCAGGGTTGTATTATTTCACCATACTTATTCAACCTGTATGCTGAGCAAATAATCTGAGAAGATGGGTTATATGAAGATAAACATGGCTTCAAGATTGGAGGAAGACTCACTAACAACCTGTATGATATGCATACGACACAATCTTGCTTGCTGAAAGTGAAGAGGACTTAAAATATTTACTGATGAAGATCAAAGAGCTTCTGTATGGATTACATCTGTATAGATTACATCTTAATGTAAAGAAAACAAAAATCTTCACTACTGGACCAATAAACAATATTCTTATCAATGGAGAAAAGATTTAAGTTTCCAAGGACTTCATTCTTCTTGGATCAACTATCAACACTCACAGAAGCAGCAGTCAAGAAATCAAACGACGTATTGCATTAGGTAAATATTCTGCACAAGACTGTACAAGACCATTTTCAAGTGTTGAAGAGCAAAGATGTCAGCTTGAGGACTGTGGTGTGCCTGACCCAAGCCATGGTATTTTCAATAACCTCATATGCATTTGAAAGCTGAACAGTGAATAAAGAAGACTGTAGAACAATTGATGCATTTGAGTAATGGTGTTGGAGGAGGATATCGGAAGTGCCATGGGCTCCCAAAAGACCAAATACATCTGTGTTGAAAGAAGTGCAGCCAGAGTGCTCCTTGGAGGCCAAGATGGCCAAACTTTGTCTCTCATACTTTGGACATATTGTCAGGAGGGATCAGTTGCTGGAGAAGTATATCATTTTTGGTAAGGTGAAGTTCAGTGAAAAAGAGGAAGACCCCCAGTGAGATGGATTGGCAAAGTGGCAACATCAATGGGGTCATGCGTGGCAACAATTGTGAGGTTGTCCCAGGATCAGGCAGTGTTTCGTTCTGTTGTACATAGGGTCACTATGAGTCAGTACTGACTTGATGGCACCTAAAAAGAACAACAATTTCCATGAGCATTGTTTTTGGAGTCAAGCATATTGAATTCTTTGTCTTCAATCTTTTCTTTATTTGCCATGTTATTATTTATTGGTCCGGTTGTGGATTTTTTTTTTTTTTTCTTTACACTGAGGTGGAATTCATACTGAAAGTTATAGTCTTTGATTTTCTTTGGTAAGTATTTCAAGTGTTCTCTGTTTTATCAAGCAAGTTTCCATCATCTGCATATCACAGGTTGTTAAGGAGCCTTCCTACAATCCTGCTACCTCATTTTTCTTCATATAGTCTAGCTTCTGGAATTACTTGCTCAGCATACAATTTAAATAATGATAGTGCAAGGTTGCATCCCTGTTACACCTTCTTTTGATATAAAACCATTAAGTCAGCAACCTATTTTTCTGTTTGAATGACTTCCACTTGGTTTATGTACAGGTTTCTCATGGGCATAATTAAGTGTTCTAGAATGCACATGCTTTGCGATGTTCTCTATAATTTGGTAGTTTGTTATGATCCACACAGTCACATGGATTTACATAGTAAATAAAGCACAAGTAAATCTTTATAATATTACTGTTTTTAGTCAAGATTCATCTGATGTCAGAAATGTTATCCCTCATTACACAATCTCTTCTGATTCCAGCTTGAATTTCCTGCAGCTTCCTGTCACTATACTGCTGCAATCGTCTTTGACAGAGCTTCAGCAAAATTTGACTTGCATGTTGTTGTTGTTGTTAAGTTCCCTCAAGTCGATTCCGAGCCACAGTGACCCTGTATAGGGTTTCCAAGGAGCAGCTGGTGAGCTTGAACTGCCAACCTTGCAGTTCATATGATTTTGTGGTCTGATGCATTAACCCACAATGCCACACCAGGACTATTACTTGCATATGATCTTTGAAATAGGCATGAATATGGTTCTCCTCCAATCTGTTGACCATATAGCTATCTTAAAAATTTCTTGATATAGATGAGTGAGTTCCTCCAGTGTTACATCAGTTTGTTGAAACATTCTAATTTGTATTCCAGGCAATCCCTGGACCCTTGTTTTTTAACAAGGTCTTCAGTGCTGCTTGGATAACTTCCTTTACTACCATTAGTTCTTAATCATATGCTACCTTTTGAAATGATAGAACACTGACCAATTCTTTTTGGTACAGTGATTCTGTGTATTCCTTCCATCTCCTTTTGATGCTTCCTGATTCATTGAACATTTTTACCAAAGAATCTTTCAATATTTGAAGTTAAAACTGAATTTTTTTATCAGCTCTTTTAGCTTGAGAAATTCTGAACATATTCTTCCCTTTTGGTTTTGTAACTCTAGGTCTTTGCACATTTCATTATAATGTTTGACTTTGTCTTCTCAAGCTGCTTTTTTTGCAAATTTCTGTCCAGTTCTTTTACTTAATCATTTCTTGTAGTCACTTTAGCTTTTCTATGTTCAAGACAACATTTCATCATCTCTTTCTGATATCCATTTAATCTTTATTTATTTCTTGTCTTTTTAATGACCTTTTGCTTTCTTCATATATAATGTTCTTGATGTCATCCCACAAATCCTCTGGTCTTTGGTCATTCATGTCTAATGTGTCAAATATTTTCTTGAGATGGTCTCTACATTCAGGTGGGGAAAATTCAAGGTAATATTTTTGCTCTTATGATCTTGTTTTAATTTCTTCAGCTTCAGCCTGAACTTTCATCTGAGCAAGTGATGGTTGTTCCACAGTTTATCCCTGCTTTGTTTTGGCTAACAATATTGAGCTTCACTATTGTCTCTTCCCATAGATATAGTCAGTTTGATTCCTGTGCATTCCATCTGGTTAGGTCCATGTATTTAGTCATCGTTTATGTTGTTCAAAAGGTATTTGCAGTGAATGAGTCATCAGTCTTGCAATATTCTATCATGTGATCTCCAGCATCATTTCTATCTCAAGATTTTGTTTTCCAACTATTGATCCTTTTTTTTTTTTAACTTTCACATTCTAATCACTAGTAATTATCAATGCATCTTGATTACATGTCTGATTAATTTCAGACTAAGTTGATATGATTCTTCAATTTCGTCATAATTGGCGTTAGTGTTAAGTGTGTAAATTTGAATAATACTGGTATTAACTGATATTCCTTGAAGGCATATTATTAATATCCTTACACTGAGAGCATTCGTACTTCAAGATATATCTTGAAATACTTGTTGATGACATATGTGATATTATTCCCTTTCAATTAGTCATTCCTTGCATAATCAACTGTATGATTGCCTGATTCCAAAAGGTCAGTTTCAACTCACTAATGCCTAGGATATCATTCTTTATGCATTTCATTTCATTTTTGATGACATACAGTTTTCCTAGATTCATGATATATGTATTCCATGTACAGATTATTAATGATATATGCAGCCTTTTCTTCCCATTTTGAGTTGTGCCCCATCAGAAAATGAAGATCGTGAAAGCTTTGCTCCATCCACATCATTAAAGTCAACTTTAATTTGAGGAGGCAGCTCTTCCTCCATCATATTTGGAGTGTCTTCCAACCTTAGGGATTCGTCTTCTAATATTATCAGACAATGCTTCACTGCTATTCATAAGGTTGTCAGTGGTTAATTGCTCTGAACTGTTCTGCCTCTCCTGCTTCCTAATCTTCCTCAGTCTGGAAGCTCAGCTGAAACTTGTCTACCAGGTGTGACCCTACTAGAATTTAAAATATAAGTAGGACAGCTTCCAGCATCATAGCAACATAAAAGCCCTCACAGCATAACAGTGTGATGAAAATAAACGCAAATTAAAACCACAGTGAGAAACTACTATGCACCTACTAGAATGGTTATACATTATTTTTATATTTATTTAGTAAATTTTTTTTCAGTGAACATTTACTTCTCATTCAGCAATTTAGATTCAAATTATTCTTTGATTTTTGTTATGTGATTCACTAAGAATAACTATAATTTTTTTAATTAACTAGTTTTAATGAGAATGAGGAACAACTGTAAGTCTCATATGTAACTGGTAGAAATGTAAGATGTTACAACCACTTTGGAAAATAATTGATCAGTTTCTTAAAATATTAAAAACAAAGTAATGCATTGATTATTTAATCCAACCACTCTGCTCCTGAATATCTACTGAAATGAAATCATATGTCTACACAAACTTAAAGGAGCTCTGGTAGTGTAGTGATAACGAATCGTGCTGCGAGCCGCAAGGTCAGCAGTTCGAAACTACCATATGTTCCACGGGAGAAAGATGAGGCTTTCTGCTCCCATATAGATATTGTTGTTGTTGTTGTCAGGTGCCATCGAGTTGGAACCGACTCATAGCGACCCCATGCACAGCAGAACGAAACAATGTCTGATCCTAGGCCAACCTCACTACTGCTGCCACACTTGACGCCATCAATGATGCCACCTGGCTGATCCATCTCGTTAGGAGTCTTCCATATATAGCCTTGGAAACCCTGTATAGGGTCGCTATGAGTCGGAACTGACTCCATGGCACATAACAGCAGCAGCAGCATACAAACTTAGTATATAAATATTCATAGCAGCTATATTTGTTATAGCCCAAGACTGAAACAGCCTAAATGTGAGTCACAGATGAATGGATGCATAAACTGTGACATATTCGTTTAATGTAACATTCGTGATGGTGGTGTGTGCCGTCAAGTTGGTTCTAAGTCATGGTGCAGGGAGGTACTATAAAGCCTTAAGGAAACATGTGGGGTGATAAACATGTTCCTTATTATGACTGTGATGGTTTCACAAGTGTGTGGCTCTGTCAATTTAGAGGATTGCACCCATTAAGTATATGCTTTTTATAGTCTGTATCTGCTTATGGTGGAAATAGGCATGCTCTCATGACTGAGTTGACATTCCAAATATTTGGAAAGAAGCACATGATTTCAGTTAGAGAAGATGATTAAAAAAAAGTCTAAGTAGAAAGAAGAGGAAGAACAATGGTAAAGAGTTGAAAAATGATGCATGCATGTTTACAGCATATAAATCTATGCAGTTTGAGTAGACGATTTGAAATGAAAGACTCTTGTTAAAAAAAGTTAAAGAAGAGAATGTGGGGAGATGAGACTCATGGACCAAGCCAAGGCAATTTTGTTTCTTACACAAGCACAGCTAATCACTCTCCACTGTATTTTCCACTGATGTTTTTCTGTGTCCTATTGTAATACTCATCACAATTTAATGCATTGTGTATGTGTCTGGTTACACCCTCCCTGTAAAAAGGATAACATTTGTTTCCTTTTAAGTGATCGGTAAAAAGTGCTGTCTGTTTTTATGAATAGAATACTCTAGGAGTCTACCATTATCAAATTACTAAAAACCAAGCACTTGCTGTTGAGTCCGTTTTGTTCTCTGAAACTTCACCTGTGTCAGAGTGAAACTGAACTCCCAAGCATTTTCAGTAGCTAATTTTGGGGAAGTAGATTGCTAGGCCATTCTTCTGTGTTCACTCTGGGTGGATTCTGATTTCGTTTTTTTTCAGTTAGTAGCTGAGCTTGATAATTGTTTGCACCACCCGAAGCTGTTGTTGTTAAGTTCTGTGGAGTTGGTTCCAACTCATAGCGACCCTGTGTAGACTTTCTGAGGAGCAGCTGATTGGGTTTGAGCAACTCACAGTCCTGCATGAACTGAGTAAGCTTGACATAAGATGGAAAATAGAAAGATGGACATTTTGAGAATAAATGCACTGCTGCTACCACGAGCATTAGGAGTCCTAGTTTGGTGCTGTAGATAAGCACCGGATTACAAAGTCAGTTTGAACTGCAAGGTTGTTGGTCCAAATTCACCTGCTGCTCCTTGGAAACCCTCTGTTAAGTCTCTATGAGATGGAACCGACTCTATAGCACTTAACAACAACCATGAACATGGATAGATTTGATACTTTAAAGGTATTTATTTTTTATCCTATTCCTTAAAAAATATGTTTCTGAGGCCCATAATCTAATTAAACATTAGTCATTCGGTATACATCTACAAATATTTATACTGAGAAGATATATATCATAAAACCCAGGGGATAATGTGAAACTATTGCCTAGTTGTCTGCTGTTTTAAGCGCCACTGAATAAATTCCAACTCATAGTGACCCTGTATAGGGTTTCTGAGGAGCAGCTGGTGGATTTGAACTTCCAGCTTGCAATTATCAGTCCAGTGCTTATCCTACAATGCCACCCCAGGCCTTCCACCCCTGGTAACCATTAAGCTACTTTTGTCTCAGTGTATTTGCCTATTCTAGATAGCTCATGTGGAACCATACAGTCGCTATTCTTCTGTATATAACTTACTTCAATCTACCTAATATTTTCAAAGTTTATCCATTTGGCAATATATATTAGAATTTTATTCCTTCTTTATGACTGAATACTGTTTTTCGCCTAACCATTCATCACTTGATGGACACTTTCATTTTTGGGCTATTGTGAATGCAGGTATCTCTGATTTTCAAAAGCTTGCTTTACGCCACTTCACTTTTAAGAAAGAACCTATGTTGACACCTATTTTGCTAACAAAAAATATCCAAAGACAATTTTCACATTTACAAAAAAAGACAAAAAGTGAAACTAGTGTTTGTTTTGCAGTGAGTCATTAAAGAGACAGTGTGACAACCATCGTTGAGAGTGGTATTACCAAACTCTGTCCCTGTGAACTACATTCATTATCTCAACATCAGCTCACCATATTTTCAAATTGTCTCTGTGAATACTACATGTTAGTGTTACTTTACAGTTTACTTACTATTTGTTATGCTTTGGTAGGTTACTTGGAGTCTGGGAATGCTCAGATTTTTTCTCCAAATAAATGAATGACAATTCACTTTACGCCATTTCAATTTACCAAAGGTTCCATACAAATGTTGTGCTTCGGTAGTAGGGGAAGCCTGCAATGTTGCAATGAACATTAGTGTACAAGTGTCTTAGACTGGTGTCTCTAAAGAAGTGTCTCTAAAGAAGCAAATTCAGTGAATCATATATATAT
>NW_006408854.1:1538454-1544511 GCF_000296735.1 Chrysochloris asiatica
TCAGATGTCAGCCTGGAGGCTGCTCTTGACTCACATAGCTGCAGGGGCTGGTGAACCCAAGATCAGCAGGTCAGACCACAGGCTTCTGACTGACAACTACCAGAATCATCAGACAATATAACAGGTCACAGGCTCAAGTCCAAAGAACCAGAGGTCAGATGACCAGCCAAATGTAAGATCCACATTCAGCAAAATACAAGCGACATTCTCCAGAACATTCATATTTGTTGGAAGCAGGCCACACTGCCAAGGAAACTCCTTTCAATAATTAATAGCAGATCTCATTGTGGAAGTGATCACATTATATCAGATCTCATAATGGGCATGACTTCATTTTAACCACCAAATCACTGAGAATCCTGGCATAGCCAAGCTGACACACAACCGTAACTATCACAAGTATGTTTGAGTTACTGCTTTCAGTTTATTAAATATCTACTTGGAAGTGGAATTGGTGAGCTGCATAGAATCCTTGTTCAGGCACTGTAGGATTAGCTCTAGAATACTAGTCAAAAGGTTGGTGATTAAACTCAACATCCGCTACTTGGAAACCTTCTAAAGGACCACTATGAGTCAGAACCCACTAGATGGCACTTAAAAACAATGTGGTGCTATTTTAAGGAGCTCTGGTAGCGTAGGGGTTACAAATCAGTCTGCAAACCGCAAGGTCAGCAGTTCGAAACTGCCAGCTGTTCCTCTGGAGAAAGATGAAGCGTTCTGCTCCCGTAAAGATTTACAGCCTCAGAAACCCTGTACAGGGTCGCTATGGGTCGGAACCGACTCCATGGCACATAACAGCAGCAGCAGGTAGTACAGTGGACAAAGTCCTTGGTTGCCAAGCAGTTCAAACCTCACAGCCACTCCTCAGGAGAAAGATGTGACTGTCTGCTTCCATAAAGATTGAAAGCCTTGTCACATGGGTTTGCTATGACTCCAAATCAACTAAACAAGTTTTTTTTTTCTTTCTCTTTTATCATGGTTTTTGTTAGTTTAACTTTTTGAGGAAATTCCAAAAAATTTTCCCATAATGGTTTTACTGTTTTATATTTCCATCAACAGTGCAAAGATATCTCCAAATCCTCACCAACATTTATTCTGTTAAATAGACATCCTAATGAGTATGAAATTGCATCTAATTGTGGTTTTGATTTATGTGAATTTCCTTAATGATTAATGTTATTGATCATCTTTTCATGTGCTTATTTAGACAAATTTGACTCAAGTCCTTTGTCCATTTTTTCAGTTGGATTGTTTGTTTAAGTTGTTGGAGTTCTTTATATACAAAGATAAGTGAAAAGTATTGCTAATCGGGTTCTAGTTCATACATTCATGGATTACTCCAAACAAAATATGTTTAAATGTGTTTGTTTGATCACTGGATGACTTCAGAAGAATTCTTTCAATAAAAAACTTATCTCAGTCTCATTATGAAAATTGGAAAAGGAATAAGGAAAATGGGAAATTGATGCATTTGAATTATGGTATTGTTGAAGAAATTACTGTGGTCTTCCAGAAGAAAGAACACATCTGTCTTGGAAGAAGTATAGTCAGAATGCTCTTTAGAAGCAAGGGTGGCCAAGACTTAGTCTCACATACTTTGGATCTATTATCAGTCCCTGGACAAGGACATCAAGCTTGGTAAAGTGGAGGATCAGCAAAAAGGATGACAAATTGACACAGTGGTTGTGGTTGCAGCCATGGGCTCAAATATGAAAACAATTGTGAGACTGGTACAGGATTGGGCAGCGTTTCATTCTAGTTTACAAGAGTTTTCTATGGGTTGGAGCTAACTGGACCTAATAACAGCAGCAACAACTCTCCTTAAGGTGCCTTAAACAAAACAAGTTCAATCCATGCACTGGCTTCCCAGAGGATCTACTAGGCCGGTTAAACTTCAGATAGAGAGGTCAGATTGGAAAGTTCTGGTCAAAGTTATGGCAGGGTTGCCATGAATTGGAACCAACTGGTTAGCATACAACAACAAAGGAGTAATCTTGATAGATTTTCTCAAAGGACCCAGGATAATCATAGGGGCTTATTATGAAAAAGTTTTAAGAAAATGAAAACTCCATTGTTAATAAAAAGACCAGAAAGTTTTTTTCCAAAGCACCAGGGCTGTCTTAAGAGAATTTCATTGGGAAACCATAACCCATCTTCCTAAATTCTAGATCCTGCCTCTTCAGACTTCTTTTTGTTTCTCAAATGCAAAGAACATTTAAAAGGAACATAACCGGAGTCCCATGAGGATGCTAAAACTGCCATTTTGATGTATAAACCAAAGAGCATGTAATTCTTTGGCGAGATGAAAATACCATCTTCAGAAGTATATAGATTTAGGTAGAGGAATGTAAAGAAGCAGTAGCTTCATGTTTTGATAGTTTTGTTTAATGAATGTTTCTATGATTTTCTAGCAATACTTTTTGACTTATCTTCATATTCTGGATATTAAACCATTTTGTTTCCAAGTATTTCTTGAAAATATAATTTCCAAATATTTTTCCATTCTGTACATTGTCTTTTCACTTTTTGATAATGTTCCTTGATGCACAAACATAAAAAAAAAAAAAAAAGTCTAGTATATTTTATTCCTGAAGCTGAAGCTTTTGTTGTCATGGCCAAAAGCAAGGTTCTGAAACTTTACTTTAAATTTTATTTTTCTAAGAGTTGTATGGTTTTAATTTTTATGTATAGTTCATGGATCCATATGGTGTTAATTATCGTATGTGGTTTGAGGAATAGACCCAAGTTTATTCTCTTGCCAGTGGCAACCCAGTTGTTACCATTACTGTTTGTTAAAGAAACTATCTCATCATACTAAATTTTATTGTAATTTGATATCGTATTCAGTATTTTATAAAATATTAGTATTCCATTTACAAATAGTTTTAAAAATATTTTTAAATAAACATATTGAATTAAAATTTGATTACACTATTGTTTTATACAGACATACCTTGTTTTATTATGCTTCAATTTATTGTGTTTCCCAGATGTTTTATTGCAAATTCAAGGTTTGTGGCAACCCTGCATCAACAAGTTTACCAGTATCATTTTTCTAACAGTATGTGTTCATTTCATGTCTCTATGTTATATTTTGGTAATTCTCACAATATTTCAAGCTTTTTCATAATAGACTACAGTGTAAACATAGTTTTCATATGCACTGCAACTCCCTAAAATTAATGTGATTTGCTTTAATGAGATATTTGCTTTATTGCTATAGCAAAACCTACCATATTTCCAAGGTATGAAAGAATAGAAAACTGTTTGGGTTATTAAGAACAAAACTACCAAACAAAATTGAACACAATTCATATTACATAAGCCGAATTAAGGAGGTTCAAATTTATTGTACCATTTTACTTGGTATGATCGTTAGAGTTTTATATCAACTTGACTGGGCCAGGATTCTCACAGGTTTGGCAGTTCAAATATAGCTATCCTCCATGATGTGATTTGATATGATAAACCAATAAGAGGATTAAGGGTGTGGTACATCAGCCTTAATCACATCGCCATACTGATCTACATGAGAATTCAAAATGTGCGGCATGCAACACTTTTATCTTACTAGAGATAAAAGGAGAGAGACTTGAGCAGAGAAGGAGGGTCCTACTACCACCAAGATAGAAGTGTGTCTTTTAAACCTGTATCCCTGCACTAGGAGCTCTGGTAGCGTAGTGGTTATGAATCGGGCTGCTAACCTCAGGGTCAGCAGTTTGAAACTACCAGCTGTTCCACAGGAGAAAGATGAGGCTTTCTGCTCCCGTAAAGATTTACAGCCTTGGAAACCCTCTACAGGGTCGCTATGAGTCGGAACCGACTCCACGGCACATAACAACAACAGCAACATCCCTGCACTATGAAGCTTCAGGATCCAGGGGAAGATTAATGCATAGATGTATGGAGATCTCCATAGGAATATAGGGCCTACAGATGCTGAAAGAAAACAAGGAATGATAACCACAGCCTACAAAGGAAAAGCCTTCTTCAAGAGCCAGCACTCTGAATTTAGCCTTCATTATGGATTGTGTACCTCAATGTACAGAAAACAAAAAATCCCCATAACTAGACCAATAAATAACATCATGATAAATGAAGCAAAGTTTGAAGTCAAAGTCTTCATTTTCTTGGACACACAATCAAAATTCATGGAAGCAGCAGTCAAGAAATCAAAATTAAGCAAATCTGCAGCAAAAGACCTCTTTAAAGTGTTCAAGAGCAAAGATACGAATTTAAGGACAAAAGTGTGTCTGATCTAAGCCATGGTATTTTCAGCAGCCTCCAAATGCATGCGAAAGTTGAACAGTGGGTGGATACATTTGAGTTATGTGTTGGAGAAGAATATTAAAAGTACCGTAGACTACCAGAAGAACGTATAAATCTGTGATGGATAAAGTACAGCCAGAAATCTCCTTAGAAGCAGGGAGAGCAAGATTTCATCTCTAATCCATTGGACATGTTATCAGTAGGTACAGTCCCTGAAGAAAGGCATTGTACATTGTAAAGTGAGGACCAGGAAAAAGGAGGAAGACCCCCAACTAGATGGCTTGGCATAGTGGCAGCAGCAATGGGCTCAAGCGTAACAATTGAGAGGATGATGCAGGACCAGGCAGTGTTTAGTTATCTTGAGCATAGTGTTGCTATGAGTTGGAACCAACAGGATAGCACCTAAAACACACATAACAGGAACTATGAGAGACTATGTTTCTGGTTGTTAAAGCTATCCATTTGTATAGTACTTCTGTTATAGCAGCACTAGATAACTAAGACAGAATTTGTTGCCAGGGTAGGGTGTTGCTCTAACAGATATCTTAAATGTGAAAGCAGGTTTGGAATTGGATACTGAACAGAGCTTGTAAGAGTGCTAAGCTGTCCAACAGTGATAGCTTACATTGACTATGAAACACTTTTGGTGGAATTATGATGAGGACTCAGAAGAAAGTGAGGAGAGTTGTAACACTAGAGACAGCTCAGAACAAAGAGACTGACACAAGATAGCAAGAATGCCGACTCATGAAGCAAGAGAGCCGAGAAACTTATGCAGGTGGCTTTCTGGTGGAGTGGGGTGCCTCTGACTACTTGTTAGTGAAATTAGGCTCTCTGACCCACAGAGCAAGAAAACTAAGCACCTTCTGGCCAAGATTTACTGGCAGAGTGGGGTGCCTCTGGGGATTTATTGGTCGAGCTGAAGAATTTTGTGATTCTTAACATGAGCAGAGCACAGACAAGGCTGGCCTCTTCTAGGAACCAGGAAGCAGAAGCTGAAAAGACAAGGAGCATGATAAGCAGAGCTACCTCAGCTTATCAAGTAGATCCATGACCTCTGGGATTTCTAAGGGTGGGGCTATAGCTTCCTGTGTTTCTAGGAGTTGACTTCTTCATCAATTTGGTTCCAAAGTGGAGAGTTGCCATTAAAATTAGGTTTCTACCCAAAGCTGAGGAGGCGAGGCTGCCATGCACAAGGGGGAGAAGAGTGGAGCATGCCAGGGCTGAGGGGATAGGGTCACCATTCTGATGGGCTAGAAGAATGGAGCTACCCAAAGCAGAGGAAGCAGAGTTACCATTCCAGTCAGCCTAGAAGGTAGAGCTGAAATTAGAGGGAAGCCCTAAAAGAAAGTTCAGGGTTGAGGATAAGGATGGGATTGTTGTTGTTAAGAGCCATCAAGTTGGTTCTAACTCCTCGCAACCTTGTATAGGATTTCCAAGAAGCGACTGGTGAGTTTGAACCACTAACCTTGCAGTTCAAACTGAACTTTTGGTCCAGTGCTTTATCCTACAGTGCCACACCAGGACCACCCTTAATCACATCACCACTCTGATCTAAGGGAGATTCCCATGGATATGGCATGCAGCACCTTTTATTTTACAAGAGATAAAAGGAGAGGGATTTGAGCAAAGAAGGAGGGACCTACAAGTGCAGCCAGAGTGCTCCTTGGAGGACAAGGTGGCCAAACTTTGTGTCTCATACTTCGGACATATTGTCAGGAGGGACCAGTCGCTGGAGAAGGATATCATGTGGCATCAGGATTGGAGGAAGACTCATTAACAACCTGC
>NW_006408854.1:1552781-1553647 GCF_000296735.1 Chrysochloris asiatica
TGTTGTTGTTGTTAAGTGCAATAGTCATCATGTATTGAGAAAAAAGCAAAATGATAGAAACAAGAATATTTGTACTTCATTTGTTTATTCAACCAATGCTCATTGTATGCTAGGCACTAAGCTAAGTGTTTTCAATTATATGTGTAAAATAATCAGTGATTCTGTATTGATGGAATTTATATACAAAGGGGAAAGATTAACAACAACCTAAAAACAGAATAAATAAAAGTGCACAATGTGTTAGAAAGTAATAAGCACTATTAATAAAATAAGGAAAGAGTCAGGTAGATCATGTGTGTGAAAAGGGGAGAAAAACACAGATACAATCTTAAATAATATAAACAATAAGAGACCTTACTGAGAAGGTGACATTTAGACTAAATTGTAAGTAGAAATAAAAAATCCAAGGATTAGGTTAATCATAAAATAGAAACTTTAAAATGTATTTTGCCTGTTTTATACATTTTAATTCCTGGCAAAAAATGGTCTCTCTCTCCCTCTTTTTATTTTTACCCTCATTAACTTTGACTTGTGAGCATGGTGATTCCATATGGTAAGCACCAGATTGTGTGCAAAACACAAGGGCATCTGTTTGAGCCCACCAGCCACTCCACAAGAGAAAGATGAAGCTTTCTGCTCCCACATACAATTTAAAGACCTGAGAGGGTTGCTATGTGTCAGAACTGACTTGACCCATCTTGAAGACTCTTAGATACAATACCTTTAACTTAAACAGGAATGTTATTTCAGGCCTGGTTTTACCTTTTTTTGCATAGCTAAGGAGCCCTGGTAGCGTAGTGGTTACGAATCGGGCTGCGAACCTTAAGGTCAGCGGTTCGAAACTACCAGCCGCTCCGCGGGAGAAA
>NW_006408854.1:1555182-1572427 GCF_000296735.1 Chrysochloris asiatica
TATACCCTTTGGTTGGTTGATGATGCATGGAGGGGATTGTAACCATGGCAATGAAGTGATATACAATAGGATGAATGTAAAACTAATGTTCTCCCATGTAAACTATCACATAATTCACAATTTTTATTATTATTTTTTTTATTCAAGAGCAAATATATCATGACTAAGGTGTGGCTGACCCAAGCCATGGTATTTTCAATAGCCTTATAAAAACAAACAAACAAACAAACAAACAAAAAATTTCATGTAACACAATTTCATTGTTCCTTAGAAACATCAAAATCCCTATATTGCCATTTAAAAAATGACTGTTAGTCTTATCAGTATGGACTACAAATCAACTAATTTTCCCTTTAATTCATTGGTCATAGATTCAGATAGGAAAATAATTTAAAAAAAAATTCTTCTTCAATTTTAGAATGATTTTAAAGTAAAATTGTTTGTTTCTTACAGATTATGTTCCTGGCAGCTGCATATGTAAGTCCCCAACTGGCTGATGAGAGCTGCTCAGCAGTGGCTGCTATCACACATTACCTGTATCTATGCCAGTTTAGCTGGATGCTCATTCAGGTTGGTGCCTCATTTCCTTCTTATTCTCAATTCCCCTAACTGCCCATCACTGAAGCCTAGATTCAGCCCTCAAATGCATTTGGATGGCGTGATCTCAGTATCTGATTTTTTTTTTTTTTTTTAATACAAAAGTGAAAGTACTTCAAATCTTCATTTGCTAGATTTTCTGGTGGCAAAATTCTTTAGGAATTTATCTAAACTGATCTTTTTTGTTTGTTTGACCTGTGTATGTTGTTCTATATCTGCCTGGAAAGAGGCCTCAGTGGCATGCAAGTCTTCGTCAATGTCCCTGAGCTAATCAAAGTTTTTGATTAATGACTTGGATGAACATATAGGAAACCAGCTTATCAGATATGCAAATGATAACAAGTTAAAAAGATAACTGAAAAAGCAAGCTACCCATGCTAAGATTCAGGTAGATCAATTGTAGAAATGGTATAGAACAAATCTTTGAAGTTGTACTGTGCTAGATTGGTGAATAGAACAAAGGAGAGATAATCTGATAGAAATTCATGTGGAAAACTTGAGACTTTAATTTAACATAAACTCAGCAGGAATCAAATGTGTCCAAATTACTTTAAAATAATAACTATGGGAACTACAAAAACCTTGCTAAGTGCCATTGAGTTGATTCTCATAGCAACATTAGCAACCTGGAATGGGATTTTCAGGGCTGTGAAACTTTGCAGGAGCAGAAAGCCTCATCTTTGTCCCATGGAGCAGCTGGTGGGCTCAAATTGCTGACCAGGGCTTGTCATATAGGGCCACAACACTCTCCTACAAGACCTTTGTTATGTTGTTATGTGCCATCGAGTCAGTTCCGACCCATAGCGACCCTGTACAGGGTTTCTGAGGGTGTAAATCTTTACGGGAGTAGAAAGCCTCATCTTTCTCCCGCGGAGCGGCTGGTAGTTTCGAACCGCTGATCTTAAGGTTTGCAGCCCGATTCATAACCACTACGCTACCAGAGCTCCTTAAGTTATATTAATAACAATATGGATGCAGCCATGGTTTCACTGTAATCTACAATATCTAGACTAACTTGAAGTCCTGTAACACTTACATAAGTCATGTTTCAACAGAACATCGCCTAGAGCCTAGAAAATGAGATATCAGAAAACATTGCTATAAGAACTTCATTTCACACTTTTGTTCTTGTTGTTAGGTGCCATTGAGTGGGTACTGACTCATATTGACCCTTTGCACAACAGAACAAAACACTGCCTAGTCCTGCTCCAACCTCACAACCATTGCTGCATTTGAGCCCATTGTTACTGCCACTGTGCCAATCCATCTCTTTGGGGTCTTCCTTTTTTCTCAACTCTCCACTCTACCAAACATGATATCCTTCTCTAGGGGTTGGTCCCTCCAGATAATATGTCCAAAGTATGAAAGACAAAGTCTAGTCGTCCTGGCTTCCAAGTACCACAATGGCTGTACTTCTGCCAATACTGATTGCTTTGTTCTTTTGTTTTTAACATTCTTCTCCAGTACCATAACTCAAATGCATACATACTTCTACAGCCTTCCTTTTTCATTGACAAATTTTGCATGCATATGAGGTTATTGAAAATACCATGACTTGGGTAAGGTGCAAATTTACAACTTTGCTCTCGGACCTTTGAAGAGGTCTTGTACAGCAGATTTGCCTAATCCAAGATGTTGTTTGATTTCATGACTGCTGCTTCCATGAGTGTTGATGGCTGATCAGAGCAAAATGAAGCCTTTGATAAAACTTTCAATCTCTTCTTCATTGATAAGGATGTTGTTTACTAGTCCAGTGGTGAGGATTTCTGTTTTCTTTACATTGAGGTGTAACCCATACCAAAGGCGGTGGTCTTTGATCTTCATCAGTAAGTATTTTAAGTCCTTTTTGCTTTCTGCAAGCAAGGTTGTATCCTCTGCATATTGCAGGTAGCTAATGAGTCTTCCTCCAACCCTGTTGCAACATTTTTCTTCACATAACTCATCTTCTCAAATTACTTGCTCAGCATACAAATCAAATAAGTATGGTGAAAAAATACAATCCTGTTGCACAGTTTTCTTAATTTCAAACCATGTGGTGTTCCCTTGTCCTGTTCGAACAACTACCTCCTTGTCTATGTACGGGTTCTTCATGAGCACAATTAAGAGTTCCAGAATATTAATTCTCTGCATTATTGTCCATAACTTCTTATAAGTCACAAAATTGAAAATGTTTGCATAGTAAACAAAGCACAGGTAAACTTCTGCTTTCAGCCAAGATCCATCTGACATCAGCAATGATGTCCCATGTTCTACATCCTCATGTGAATCTGGTTAAAACCTCTGGCAGTTCTCTGTCAATGCTTGTTTGCCACCGTTTTTAGATTATCTTTAGCAAAATTTGCTTGCATGCGATATTAATAATATTGTCTGATAATTTCCACATTCCGTTGGGTAACCTCTCTTTGGAAAGGGCACAAATATGAATCTCTTCCAGTCATTTGGCCAGGTAGTTGTCTTCCAAATTTCTTGTCATAGATAAGTGAGTGCCTCCAGTTTCATATCAGTTTGTTGAAAGATTTCAATTTGTATTCCATCAAATTCCAGAGCCTTGATTTTTGCCAATGCATTCAGTGCACCTTGAACTTCTTCATTCAGGATCATTGGCTCTTGATCATATGCTAGTTTCTGAAATAGTTGAACATTGACTATTTCCTTTTGGTACAGTGACTTTGTATACTCCTTCCATCTCTTTTTGATGGTTTCTGCATCATTCAATAGTTTGTCAGTAGAATCCTTCATGATTGCTTTTGTTCCCTCAGCTTAACAAATGCTGAGCACATTCTTTCTGTTTGGTTTTCCAACTCTAAGTCTCTGCACATTTCATTATAATTTTTCGTTTTTTCTTCTTGAGCCGATCTTCAAAATGTTCTCGTTATCTCTTGTACCTCCTCACTTCCATTTTCTTTAGCATATCTATTCTGGAGAGCAAGTTCCAGAGTCTCTTCTTACATCCATTTTGGCCTTTTCCTTCTTTTTTGTCATCTTAATGACCTTTAGCTTTCTTCCTGTATGACATTCTTGATGGCATCCTACAGCTCCTCTGGTCTTTGGTATTTAGTGTTTACTGTATCAAATCTGTTCTTCAGATGATCTCTAAATTTAGGTAGGCTATGTTCAACGTCATTTATTGGCTCTTATTTCCCCCCCCCCCCATTTCAATAATGCATCTGCTCATTCTTCGTTTTCTAGTTTTTTTTTGTTTTGTTTTTGTTTTTTCTTTTTTAAAGCATTTATTGTGAATTGAGTGATAGTTTACATGGGAGAACATCAGTTTTGCACTCATCCTATCGTATTTCATTTCATTGCAATTATTACAATCCCCTCAATGCATCATCATTCAACAGTATTTGCTTCTGTTTATATAATCATTTAAAAAATCAAAGGGCATATTCTACAAGCCTGTCTTCTGGCCTCCAGCACACAGCTTTTCTCTTTCCATAGGTCTAGAATCCTCAGCTGCCTCTCTCTCCATGTCCTCATCTCTGCCTTCTTCTCTGGTGTTGCTGGTTCTCTGCATAGGGTCCCACATTCCACTCATGCTCTTCTCCCCTGATGGTCCTAGGGTCCCCTGTTACTGGACTATAAGATTAAATACTCCCTCCCCCCTTTATGTTACAAAACTTCTACCTTTACAGTTGTGACAATTGTGTTTAGTCATGATAACAATTACTCACTATTGAATCATAGGAATCTTATCCCCATCTCCTTTCACCAGACCCATCTAGACAAGATGAAAACCATTCAGTGGGTATTTTACCTTCCCCACACACTCTGAAACTAAACTCCTTCATTTTTGGTTCTTGCTGACTTGTTTTCATTTTCTTGTGCTTCATTCTGAACCTTTGTATAAACTATTTGTGGTCTATTCAACAGTCTTTCACTCACCTAGTTTGGGCTGATGATATGGAACTTTTCCACTGTCTCTTTTCACAGATGTAGTCAATTTGATTTCTGTGTATTCCATCTGGTGACATCCATGTGCATAGTAATCTTTTATGTTGTTTAAAAAAAGATATTTGCAATGAAGACGTCATTGGTCTTACAAAATTCTATCATGTGATCTCCAGCATCTTTTCTATTACTAAGATCGTATTTGCCAACTACTGATCTATCCTCTTTGTTTCCAATCTTTTCATTCCAATCTCCAGTAATTATCAATACTTCTTGATTGCATGTTTGATCAATTTCAGGCTTAACAAATATGGTAGAATTCTTCAATTTCATCACTACTAGTTTAGTGGTTGGAATCCTGGTGTGGCGCTGTGGGTTAATTCGCCAGACTGCAAAGACATTTGAACAGCTAGGTTGGTGGTTCAAGCTTAGCAACTGCTTCTTGTAAGCCCTACATAGGGTCGCTCTGGATAGGAACTGACTCAACAGCACTTAGCAACAACAACAGTTTAGTGGTTGATGCATAAATTTGAATAATAGTTGTATGAACTGGTCTTCCTTGTAGGCGTATGGATAACCTCCTATCACATGCATCATTGTACTTCAAGAAAAATCTTGATATGTTCTTTCTGATGATGAATTTGACACCATCCCTCTTCAATTTATCATTCCTGGCATAGTAAACCATGTGATTGTCAGATTAACAATGGCCCATACCAGTCCATTTCAGCTCTGGTAGCGTAGAGGTTACAAATTGGACTGCGAACCTAAAGGTCAGCAGTTCGAAACTACCAGCCGCTCCATAATCTTTCTGCGCCTGTAAAGGAGCTCTGGTAGCATAGTGGTTACGAATTGGGCTGTGAACCTTAAGGTCAGCAGTTCGAAACTATCAGCTGTTCCGCAGGAGAAAGATGAGGTGCTCTGCTCCAGTAAAGATTTACAGCCTCGGAAACCCTGTACAGGGTCTCTATGGGTCGGAACCGACTCGACAGCACTTAACAACAACAAAGACATTGATATTTATGTGTTCTATATCATTTTGACAATTTCCAATTTCCCTAGATTCATACTTTGTAAATTCCATGCTCTGATAATTAATGGATGTTATAGCTGTTTTCAACCAGTTGTCTCTCAGTTTGCTGTTAGTGGTGGCTTGTATGCTGCTAAAGTTTTGGATGCTGTGTCATCAGAATTTAAAATACCAGCAGCGTCACTCATGGTGGATAGGTTTCAGATGGGTTTCCAGATGAAGACAGACAAAGAAGAAGGAGAGACAGACTACTTCCAAATATGTAGTCACCGAAAACCTTTTGAATAGCAGTGGAGCACCAAAATACTGAATATTGAAATATGATGAAGAGCAGCAGAATGCTGGCAGATATAGTGCCAGCATGTGAGTCACTCAGGTTGGAAGACACTCACATTATGATTAGGTAAGAGCTGCCTTCTCAAAATAGTTACTGTGATGACATGAATGAAGTTAAGCCTTCAGGCCATCATTTGCTGATGGGGCACACCTTAACAAGAAAATGTGCAAAGTCTGAATCTAGGAAAATTATAAATTGTCAAAAATAAAAAACTCATTAACATCGATACCATAGGCATTAGTGAGCTAAACTGGACTGGTATTGGCCATTTTGTATCTGACAATCATATGGTTTATTATGCCAGAAATGAGCAATTGAAGAAGAATGGTGTCACATTCATCATCAAAAGAACGTATCATGATCTTTCTTGGAGTACAATGATGTCTGTGATAGGAGATTATCCATATGTCTACAAGGAAGACCATTTCATACAACTATTATTCAAATTTACACACCAACCACTAAAGCTAGTGGTGATGAAATTGAAGAGTTCTACCAAATTTGTTGAGCATGAAGCTGATCAAACATGCAATCAAGATGTATTGAAAATTACTGGAGATTGGAACGCAAAGGTTGGAAACAAAGTGGAAAGATCAGTAGTTGGTAAACATGGCCTTGGTGATAGAAATGATGCTGAAGATACCACGATAGAATTTTGCTAGACCAATGACTTCTACATTGCAAATACTTTTTTTTAAACAGCATAAAGTATGACTATGCACAGGGACCCAATGGATTACACAGAAATCAAATTAACTATATCTGTAGAAATAAATGGTAGGAAAGCTCCTTATAATCATTCAAAACAATGCCATGTGCAGACTGTGGAACAGACCATCAATTGCTCATAAGCAAGTTTAGGCTAAAGCTGAAGAAAATTAAGACAAGACCATAAAAGCCAAAATATGACCTCAAAAATATCCCACCTGAATTTAGAGATTATCTGAAGAAAATATTTGATGCATTAGACACTAAAGATTGAAGACCAGAAAAGTGCGATGACATTAAGAACATCATACAGGAGTAAAGCAAAAGGTCATTACAAAGATCAGAAAAAAAACAAAAAAAACAAAACCAAAATGGATGCCAGAAGAGACTCTGAAACTTACTCTGCAGCATAGAGATGCTAAAGCAAATGGAAGAAATGATAAGGCAAAAGAACTAAATAGAAAATTTCAAAGAGCAGATTGAGAAGACAAGTCTAAAAATTATAACAAAATGTGCAGAGACCTGGAGTTAGAAAACCAAATGGGAAGTAAACACTCAGCATTTCTCAAGCTGAGGGAACTGAAGAGAAAAATTCAAGCCTCGACTTTTAATATTGAATTGTGGGTTAACCAAATTGAATAATGCAGAAAGTGTCAAAATAAGATGGAAGGACTCTGAGATACAGGGATTGAGACATTGCTGGAATGAGAAAAACAGGAGAAATAATGTTAAGATGCATGGCTCTCTTTTGACTCTTGGTTTCCCTTGCATACGTTATAAAATAGACACTTGAGGGGGAGAAAAAGTAATAGCCAGAAATATCACCATAGAAAGCTTGTAAGTCCATCTTCTGCCTATAACTGATTGAAATACCTAAAATGGGGCTATCACTTGCCCAGTGAAGGAGACTTGCTGTGGAGCCACTGCATTACATAAGACCATAGGTGGAATCCTGAACCATATCCAGAATTTTCCTAGGTGGGAAATTTCCACTTGAAAGGACAAGCAGACCAGCCTGGAGCAGCTAGAAGAATAGAAGATACTTCTTGAAAGAAAGACCAACAGGAAAAATACAAAACAATATAGGCAGCCCAACTGATTCCTACAAGAACAAGCAAGTTGTTCACCCAGGAGACATCAAGGCAAGTGGTCAGGTCCCCTCAGGGCAAACCCCCTTCTAAGACTTAGACTCAATGGAAATACATGCTCTGATTGGTGACCACGTTGGTCACCGATAAGGGTAAGTGAGGGAAAAACAGCAATGAAGCTATGAGCTAAGTCCTACAATGTTCAATAGACTCCTATGAACCCATGTGGAGACCTGGTTGGCCAGCAGTGTGCAAGACCTGGGGATTCTTGGGCCCAGAGTCAGTGACATAGACACAGAAGACTACAGTGGATAGTGAAACGTCCAGCTGATAAGAAGAGAGGGCATATGCACAAGAACACACACACTTGCAGATAATACCCACTTGATCTGGCTTCAATGAATGGATGATTAGAGCTCAACTAGAAGAAGAAAGAAGAGGAAAAAAAGAGTAATCTGATACAATTTGATAAACTTGACCTACACCTATGGATACAGTAGCTCAAAAGAGGGAATAAATCTTCACAGAGAGGATCATTCCCACCCCCTCCATACACAAAGTAGACAAAGATGGGCAACTTGGACATTGGCAACCCATAGTGGGGGGTGGGGGAAGGCTACAAAGGCAAGAAGTGACTGGGTTAAAGCTTTCAAGAGGGAACCTAGATCCAGAGCGCATGAAGGAAGGTAGAATCTCCACTGAGTAGTACCCAATCTGTCTGGGTAGGGTTGGTTAAAGGAGATGCGGATAGGTCTCTTGTGATACAATAGTGAATAATTGTTATCAGGACTGATTGTGGGGTTGGAAATGTACAGGTAGACATTTTATAGCAAAACGAGGGGAGTGATTGACTTTGCAGTCTAGGAGCAGAGGTCCCTAGGATCATCAAGGGAGAAGAGCGGAATGCGGGACCCTACCCAAAGAAGCAGTGACACCAGAGATGGAGGCAGAGATAATGATGTGGAGAGATGGAGTGGCTGGGACTTTAGACCCAGAAAGGGAGAGGGGCTGTGTGCTGATGACCGGGGGGCAGGCTTGTTGGTTATACCCTTTGGTTGGCTGATGATGCATGGAGTGTATTGTTACCATGGCAATGAACTGATATACGATAGGATGAATGTAAAGCTAATGTTCTCCCATGTAAACTATCACATAATTCACAATAAAACATTAAAAAAAAGAAGATGGAAGGAATACGCAGAGACACTTTACCAAAAGGAAATTGTCAATGTTCAATCATTTCAAGTGGTAGCATATGATTAAGATGAAAGAAGAAGTTCAAGGTGCATTGAAGACAATGACAAAGAATCAGGGTCTGGTAACTGATGGAATACAAATTGAAACCTTTCTCCAATCTCATGTGGCACTGGAGCCACTCACTCACAAATACCAAGAAATTTGGAAGACAAACTACTTGGCCAACAGACTAGAAGAGATTCATACTTATGCCCTTTCCAAAGAAAGGTAACCCAACAGAATGCTGAAGTCATAGAACAGTATCATTAGTATTGCATGCAAGTACATTTTGCTAAAGATAATCTAAAAATGGGTGCATACTGGCATTGACAGAGAACTGCTAGAGATTCAAGCTGGATTTAGTTGAGGACGTGGAATGAGGGATATCATTGTTGATGTCAGATGAATCTTGGCTGAAAGCAGAGGCTTCCTGAAAGATGTTTACCCGTGCATTATTTACTATGCAAAGGCTTTCAATTGTGTGGATATGACAAGCTATGGACAACATTGCAGAGAATTAGTATTCTGGAACACTTAATTGTGCTCATAAGGAACCTGTACATAGACCAAGAGGTAGTTGTTTGAATAGGATAAGGGAACACAAAGTGACTTAAAATTATGAAATGTATGTGCCAGTTTTGTATTACTTCATCTTATTTATTCAATCTGTATACTCATTTTATAATCCCAGAAACCACATTATATGAAGAAAAATGTGGCAGCAGGAAATCTCATTGACAACCTTCGATATGCAGATTATACAACTTTGCTTGCTGAATGTGAAGAGGACTTAAAGTACTTGTTAATGAATATCAAAGACCACAGCCTTTGGTATGGGTTGCACCTCAATGTAAAGAAGACTAAAATCCTCACCAATGAACAAATAAACAACATCCATATAAATGGAGACAAAATTGAAGTTGTCAAAGACTTAATTTTGCTCAGATCAACCATCAACACTTATGTAAGCATCAGTCAAGAAATTAAACAATGTGTTGTATTATGCAAATGTGCTACACAAGACCTTAAAGTGTTGCAGACAAAGATGTCAGTTTGAGAACTAAGATGTGTTTTACCCAAATCATGGTGTTTTCTATAACCTCATATGTATGTGAAAGTTGGACAGTGAATAATGAAGAGTGTAGAAGAATTGATGCATTTGAATTATGGTGTTGGAGAAGAATATTAAAAGTGCCATGGATTGCCAAAAGAAAAAAATAGTGTTGGAAGATGTACAACCAGAATGCTCCTTGGATGCCAGGATGGCCAGACTTCATCTCTAATACTTCAGACATATTTTCAGAAGGGACCAGTCCCTGGTGAAGGATATCATATTTGGTGAAGTGAGGATTGGAGAAAAAGGGGAAGACTCCCAACTAGATGGATTGGTACAGTGGCAACAGTAATGGGCTGAAATGTAGAAACGTTTTTGAGGTTGGCATAGTACCGACAGTGTTTTATGCATAAGGTTGTTATGATTCAGTATTGACTCAATGGCACTTAAGAACAACAACGTAGAATAAGCTTACTGTAAGGTTGAAAGTTCAAACCCAGCAGCCATTCCTTGGAAAACCTATACAGGATTGATATGATTAGGAACCGACTTGACAGCACTGAACAACAAAAAACATTGGGGCAGCTCTAGGTAACTAACTAGATAGGATTTAATGAGGTGTGGGTTGTTGTTGTTGTTGTTATGTGTCATGGAGTCGGTTCCGACTCATAGTGACCCTGTACAGTGTTTTTGAGGCTATAAATCTTTACAGGAGCAGAAAACCTCATCTTCTCCCACACAACAGCTGGTAGTTTCGAACTGCTAACCTTGCAGTTCACAGCCCAATTCGTAACCACTATGCTACCAGAGCTCCTCTACAGTTAGTTTCAAGGGTTGCTTTTGTTGTTAACTGCTATTGAGTTGGTTCTGACTCATGGCGACTCTGTATTGTATAGAGTTTCCGAGGAGCAGTTAGTGAGTTTGAACAGTCGACCTTGAACAGTGGTTCAAACAGACCTTGTGATCAAATGCTTATCTTATGGCACCACACAAAAATTGTGGCTCATGTAGCTCCACTGACATCTAAAGGGTCAAAAATTAAGGAACCAAATTTCTACCTGAGTTAATAACTTTCATAGCCAATAAAACGGATATATGCAAACGAGTTTGTTTCTAAATGTGAAGAATATCCAGTCACTAAAATATATTCAAATTAAGGAAAATGACTAACTTTCAAACATATTTGGGAAGGGGTTCCTACTTTGGGGGAGGGTTAGAGTAAGTGCCAAATAAGATTTCTTCAAAGTTAATGGAGACTGGTATATTCTTTATGTCCTCTTTCTGTTTTTAGCTAGTATAATTGTAGCTGATAAACATTTAGTAAACTAATCAGATTACTGTATGGCTAATGGCGGATGAAAGCCATTGAAACCAATGAAATTTAATGTATTTCGTATGGTACACCATGCATTTTTCCTGGTTTGTGGTGTGACCACAAAGGAAAAATTCAATAACTTCTGAATTCTAGGTACATTACTCCTAATGAATTACTTTGTGGTCAGAGGTTGTCACTCTCCTAGCCTACATTTTCCCATTTGTAAATATGAAAAATGATACATATTAAATGCTATTTGCTGAACTTTTTAAAAAAACATTGTGCAAATATTTAGACTGCTGCTAGTCCAATCCTATTAGTTGAATTGGGTCAAAAATTGATGGACTATTAACACTTCAGTTATTTCACTTCATTATATGTAGAAGCATAGGAAAGAGTTTGGCCAAATATATTCATGTGCATGTATCACATTTATAATAAGTCAATTATTAATTTTTAATGAGGCCTAAGTATGTCATAATTATTCATGATTATTTTGATCAGTGTGTCTTCAATTCTTAGAATAAATATAATTAAATTACTTTATTTTGAAAAGAGTTCATTCATTTTCAGATCATATTCTTTTAACACATTATTTTAAAGTAAAATATTTTAGAATAACTAAAAATAATATTATTAGTAAATAATTATATAAACTTTCTGAGCTTAAATTTTCTTATCTGAAAATAATGTTTGTAATAACAGTACCTCTTTCAAGGATTATGAATGGATAAAGTGGCTTAATAGATGGAAAGTAAGTGCTTGGAATGGTGCCTGGTATGAACACAGTACTCCACACATATTTACAGTCTGTGAATTACTAGTTATACAAATATGTGTGGCTAAAGTTTCATCTATGAGAGTGGCTTCTAAGAGTTCATGGAAAAATTCCATTATTTTTCAGTTTCACTTTTCCACAAACTCTTGAAAGTCCCTTTGTATTTTGAAGCATTTCATACTCTCTGCTTTTCTAATGTAACTTTTGAACACGGTTGTTACAATAGAGAATCAGCTTGATATAGTGGAAAGAAAATGAACCAAATCCTAACCAAACCTACTGCCATGGAGCCAATTCTAACTCTTAGTCATCCTATGTAGGGTCTCCTAGGCTGCAAATCTTTACAGGAGCAGAAAACCTCATCTATCTCCTACAGAATTGTTAATAAGCTTGAACTATCAAGCTTGTCATTCTTGTTATTAAGGGCCCTAGAGTAAAACCGGACTTATAACGACCATATATAAGGTTTCCAAGGAGTAAACTGGTGGGTTTGAACCAGTGGGCATGTGGTTAACAGTCCAGTGCTTATTCTATAGTGCCACACCAGGACTGCCAGTATGCATCATTGTATTGTGCCTTACCTTATTTTTCTTGCAGGTACAGTGTTGTTTATAAATTGAAGGTCTGTGGCACCCTTGCATCAAACAAATATTTTGGTGCCATTTTTGCCACAGCATGTGCTCACTCTGTGTCTCTGTGTCACATTTTGTTAATTCTCACAATATTTCAAATATTTCATAATGTTAATATATCCTTAGCAGACCTTGTTGTTTTTGAGTGCCGTTGAGTGACTTCTGACTCATATCAGGCCTGTGTAGAGGTTCCATGATTTAAAATATTTATTTAAGCAAAAAGCCTCATTTTTCTCCCGTGGGGTACCTGGTGAACTCAAACTGCTGACCTGGTGTTTTATAGTTCAGTGCTTAGCTTATGGTGCCACTATGCTCCCTTAGTAGGCCACAGTATAGCATCAACATAGTTTTTATATACACTGGGAAACCAAAAGTTTTATGTGACACACTTTATTGAGATATTTGCTTCATTGTGATCATATTGAACCGACACTGCAATGTCTCCAAGGTATGCCTGTATATAGTTTATATAAATTTTGATATCTTTCATTTCATTATGTACACACATATTTTTCCCCTAACAGTTATTTAATATCCTATAATATAGTTATTCTAGAATCTATTTTTCTATATTCTTTTGAAGGAATTTTGCCCTTTTATCCATTGTATTTTGCTATAATAAGTAATATTTTATTGTTTCTTATTTTATTACTATACTGTAAATATTTATTTACTTATTGAATATCCAAAGAACAAATTACCTAAAAATTATGCTTTTACTATTAATATTTACATGAAACTTCCTATTAATTGATTAATCCATGAAGGTAAATAAATCACAAGTAAAGTATTTTTGACTCTCCATCATTGCCCCACATGTCATCATGATAAAACTAGAAAAGCTTGAAGTTGTCAGAGTTTCATTTTATAAGGAGCTCTGGTAGCGTAGTGGTTACTAATTGGGCTGTGAACCTTAAGGTCAGCATTTCGAAACTACCAGCTGCTCCGTGGGAGAAAGAGGAGGCATTCTGCTCCCGTAAAGATTTACAGCCTCGGAAACCCAGTGCAGGGTCGCTATGAGTCGGAACCGACTCCACAGCACACAACAACAAAAAGTCAACATTCATGGGAGCAGTGAGGAAGTATACACAACCCTTCGACTGCATTGGGATAAAAAATGAGGCTTTCTGCTCCCGCAAAAATTTACACCCTTGGAAATGCTATGCAGGGTTGAGATAACTCGGAACTGACTCTTAAAAACAACTTGAATTGCTTTAAATATCTATTCATATGGGCACAGCTTAATGCATAGTATAATGTTTTACTTTGAAACATTTTTCAATACTTGAAACTTAAAGAACATATTTTTAAGATATTAGAATAATGTCTGAAATAATTTTATAATTATACTTAAGCATTCATATCTTATGTGTTAATTTATCCATACAATTAGGTTCTGAAAAAGGAAATGTAAATGTTGTTGGCAGTAAAAGCTAGTTGGTGTATGAGTATAGCAACAGGAAGGGAAATTCAAAAATTAGCCTCATTTTTCTGTCATCAGGGAGTCACACCTCGGAAGAAAGATGAGACTTACTGCTCCCAAGAAGATTTAAAATCTCAGAAACCAGGTACAGGGTCGCTATGGTTTAGAACTGACTCAAAAACAAGTTCTTTCATCAAGCAGCTCTGGTGCAACAAAAGTTAAACACTCAGATGCTAACTGGGAGGTCAGAGCTTTTAACCCTCCAGCCACTTCATGGGAGATTGATGTGTCAGCCTTGGAAACTCAATGGGCAGGTCTAATAGAGTCATTATGTGTTGGAATTGACAATAGCCAAGAGTTTGGTTTGGTTTCCTTCATTATTGATTTAATTTGGGGACATCAAAGGTATTAAGGACAACAGACTGATAATTATCAAGATTAAAATGGCATACCCATGAAATACTGAATTCACCAGTCCTCAAAAAGCCTTGTAATTTATTTCTTGTAATCAATGTTAAGAAAGAGGAGTGAAAACTGGAGCAAAGGCAAATGATGACATTTCTTAGACTCTCCTCTAAAATGAATGACTAAGAATAAAATGCTAAGGGAAATCTTTAATAGTACCTAAGATCTCTGACTAAACTCCATGTTATAAATCCATTCAAGATTTCTGGTGACACAATTAATAATCAAATATTAAATGATAGCCTTGATACCAATTTTATCCTACATACCATGAAAATTTAAGGTGTTCAAATGGCGTATTTTCAGTTTTAGTTTTTTTTTTTTTTTCAAGAAAAGGCATTTCTCCTTTGTATTTTACAAATACACTTATATATATATGTTATATGAAGATGTATGAATAAATTATTGAATTTATATTTTTGGGATATTATGACCTATGAGAATCAAAATGATTATGTATGTCATAGTTCCCTGTGTGGACACTGGAAAAATAGCACTTAACAACAACACCAAGTCACTGAAAGTGCTACTTAAAATAAATAGACATGTCTGTAAGTAAATAAATATATTAGAATCACATAGTCTTTTAGTTTATACCCAATTAAAAAAATTTTTTTATTGTGAATTATGTGATAGTTTACATGGGAGAACATTAGCTTATATTCATCCTATCATATATCATTTCATTGCCATGGTTACAATCTCCTCCATGCATCATCAATGAACCAAAGGGTATATATACCCTGAAAGCCTTCCCCCTGGTCATCAGCACACAGCCCCTCTCCTTCTCTGGGTCTAGAGTCTCAGTCATTCCCTCTCACCACATCGTCTCTGTCTCCATCTTTGGAATCACTGCTTCTTTGGGTAGGGTCCCGCATTCCGCTCTTCTTCCTTGATGGTCCCAAGGACCTCCGCTCCTGGACTGCAAAGTCAACCACTCCCCTCGTTTTGCTACAAAACATCTACCTTTACATTTTCAACCCTCATAGTCAGTCCTGATAGCAATCATTCATTATTGTGTCACATGAAAGCCATCCCCATCTCCTGTCATCAGCCCTGCCCAGAAAGATTGGATACTACTCTGTGGAGACTCTGCCTTCCTCCACACCCTCTGGATCTAGGCTCCCTCTTGAAAGCTTATAAGCCAGTCACTTCTTGCCTTTGTAGCCCCACATATTGGATAGCCAATGTCCAAGTTGCCCATCCCTGCCTATCCTGTATATCAAGATGATGGGAATGATTGTTGTTATAAAGAGTTCTTCCCTCTTTTGAGCTACTGCATCCATAAGTGTAGGTCAAGTTCATCAAATTGTATCAGATAAATCTTTTTTTCCTCTTCTTTCTTCTTCTAGTTGAATTATGATCACCCAGCCATGAAAGCCAGGTCAAGTGGGTGTTATTTGCAAGTGTGGGTGTTCTTGTGCATATGCCCTCACTTCTTATCTGCTGGACACTTCACTCTCCACTCTAGTCCTCTGTGGCTATGTCACAGACTATGGACTGACAAGTCCCCCGGACTTGCCACACTGCTGGCCAACCAGGTCTCCACCCAGGTTCACAGGAGTCTGTTGAACGTAGTAGGGTTTAGCTCGTAGCTTCATTGCTGTTTTTCCCTCATTTCCCCTTATCGGTGACCAACATGGTCACCAGTCAGAGTGCATGTCTGCTTGTGTATTCCCATTGAGTTTTAGTCTTGGAAGGGGGTTTGCCCTGAGAGGACCTGATCACTTGTCTTTATGTCTCCTGGGTGAGCAACTTGCTTGTTCTTGTAGTAGTCAGTCAGACTGCCATTATTTTTTGAATTTTGCCTATCAGTCTTTCTTTCAAGAAGTATCTTCTATTCTTCTAGCCCCTCTAGGATGGTCTGCCCGTCCTTTCAAGTGGAAATTTCCCACCTCAGAAGATTCTGAATGGGATGCAGGGCTCCACCTATGGTCTTATGTAATGCAGAGGCTCCACAGGAAGTCTCCTACACTGGGCAAGTTGTAGCCCTATTTTAGGTATTCCAATTAGGAGCTCTGGTAGCGTAGTGGTTACAAATCGGGCTGCAAACCGCAAGGTCAGCAGTTCGAAACTACCAGCTGCTCCGCGGGAGAAAGATGAGGCTTTCTGCTCCTGTAAAGATTTACAGCCTCGGAAACCCTGTTCAGGGTCGCTATGGGTCGGAACCGACTCAATGGCACTTAACAACAACAATTAGTTATAGGCAGAAGATGGACTTACAAGCTTTCTATGGTGATATTTCTGGCCAATCCTTTCTCTTCCCTTCAAGTGTCTATTTTATTATGGTATGCAAGGGAAACCAAGATTCAAGACAGTCAAGTTTCTTAACATTGTTTCCCCCATTTTGCCCTTTCCAACCATGCCTCAATCCTTGTGTCCCAGTACCCTGTTGTTCCAAGGTTGTGCTTACATCATGATTTACCTCTGTCCCACTTAGCCTATGAAAACCTACTTAACTGTTCTCCCATTCACCTTGTTCCTCCATTCTCCTCCCCCTTCTTGTGTATTGCCCCCTTACCCAGCACCCAAACTATCCTATGTCTATTCCGTACTCTGTATTCCACCTTTCCCTTCCTCCCCTCACCCCACCTCACACATCTTGGTAACCAGCAAAGAATCCTCCCCCCTTTAGTATGGGTCCTTTTTCTTAGTTTTTTACAAGAGTGGTCCTATGCAGTATTTCTCCTT
>NW_006408854.1:1572979-1574690 GCF_000296735.1 Chrysochloris asiatica
CTTTACATTCCTTCCATCATACATAATCTCATTGCCATAGTTATCATCGTGTCCATGCATCATCACCCAACCTAAGGGTATACCCTGCAATCCTGCCCACCCTCCTCTCACGGTACTCAGCACACAGCCCCTCTCCCACTCTGGATCCCTAGTCCCAAGCCACTCCATCTCTTCACGTCATCCTCTCTCTTCACGTCATCCTCTCTGTCTCAGTCTCAGGTCTCACTTATCCTCTGGGTGAGGTACTGCTCTCCGCTCTTCTCCATTGATGGTCCCAGGGCCCTCCGCTCCTAGACTGAAAGATTAATCACTCCTCTCCTTGCTATAAAATGTCCAGCTTTACATTTCCAGTCTTCACAGTCAGTCCTGGTAGCAATTATTCACCCTTGTATCCCAAGGGACCCATCTGCATTTCTTTTCATCTGCCCTTCCTAGACAGTTCAGATACTACTCACTGGACACTCTACCATCCTCCCGCCTTGTGGATCTAGGTTCCCTCTTGAAAGCTTGTAAGCCAGTCACTTCTTACCTTTGTATCCCTTCTCCCATTTTTGGTTAGTCAGTGTTCAAGATGCCCATCCCTATCTACTCTTTGTGTGGAGGGGGTGGGAATAATTCTTGGGGCAAGGATTTGTTTCCTCTTTTGAGCTACTGCATTTATAGGTGGATGTCCAGTTTATCAAATTTTATCAGATGATGCTTTTGTTTTCCTCTTCTTTCTTCTTCGGGTTGAGCTCTGTTCATCCTGTCATTGGAGCCATGGCAAGTGGGTATCATCTGCAGGTGTGGGTGTTCCTGCATCTGTCCGCCCTCTTCTTATCAGTTGGTCGCTTCGATCTCCACTCTAGTCCTCTGTGGATGTGTCACTAACTCTGAGCCCATGAGTGCCCAGGTCTTGCCTCACTGCTGGCCGACCAGTCCCCACCTGGGCTCACCATAGTCTGCTGAACAATGCAGGGCTTAGTTTGCTGCTTCTTTGATGTTCTTCAGTCACTTCTCTTTGTGGGTGATGTGCGTGGTCACCAATCAGAACACATTTTCCCATTGCGTCTTAGTCTTGGAGGAGGATTTGCACTGAGAGGACCTGACCACTTGCCTTTATTTCTCCTGGGCAGATAGCTTGTTTGTTCTTGTGGTAACAGTCAGACTGCCCTTGTTGTTTTGTATTTTTCCTGTAGGTCCTTCTTTCAAGAAGTATCTTCTGGTTTTCTGGCTGCTCCAGGCTGGTCTGCTTGTCCTTTCAAGAGGAAACTTTCCCTTCTCTGATGGTCTGGATGTGGTTCAGGCTTCCTTCTATAGTCTTATGTAATACAGAGGCTCCTCATGAGACCTCCTTCATTAGATATATTGTAGCCCGTTTTAGGTATTCCAATTAGTTATTGGCAGAAGACGGACTTACAAGCTTTCTATGGTGATATTTCTGGCTTTTCCTTTCACTCTCCCTCCAGTGACTATTTTATATTATAGTATATGGAAAACCCAGGTTCAAAAGTGAGCCAGGGATCTCAACATTATTCCCCCCTTTTTCCTCATTCCAACCCTGTTCCAGTCTCTGGATCCCAGAGCCCTGTTGTTCCAAGGCTGTATCTACATCTGTTTTAATCTCTGTCCCATTTAGCTCATTCATACGTGCCTAATTGTTCTCCCATCTGCCTTGTTCTTTCATTTCCCTCTCCCTACTTGTATATTGCCCCCCTCCCCAATACCCAAA
>NW_006408854.1:1577416-1582175 GCF_000296735.1 Chrysochloris asiatica
GAATAATTTGAGTAGAATTGGTAATAGTTCTCTGAATGTTTGGTAGAACTCACCAGTGAAGCCGTCTGGGCCTGGGCTTCTTGATGATCTGATCAGTTTCTTCTTTTGTTATGGGTTTGTTCAGATTTTCTACTTCAATCTGAGTAAGTTTAGGTAGGTCGTGTTTTTCAAGAAATGTATCCATCTGATCCAAATTTTCGAATTTGTTGGAGTACAGCTCTTCATAGTATTCTGTTATTATCTTTTTTGTTTCATTTGCTTCTGTTGTGACTTCACCTATGTGGTTTCTAATGCGATTAATTTGCATCCTCTCCCTCTTTTCTTTAGTTAGTTTTGCCAATGATTTGTCAGTTTTATTAATCCTTTCAAAGAACCAGCTTCTTGTCTTGTTGATTCTTTCTATAGTTTTTTGGTTTTCCATCTCATTTATTTCTGCTCTGATCTTTATTATTTCCCTTCTTTTGGTGACTGTAGGTTCCCTCTTCTGGTCTACTTCTATTTGTTGAAGGTGCTGTGTTAACGTGTTGATTTTGTCTCTTTCCTCTTTTTGGATGTGTGCATTTATTGCAATAAATTGTCCTCTCAGCACTGCTTTTGCCATGTCCCAAAGATTTTGCTATGTTGTGCTTTCATTCTCGTTTGTTTCTCGGAACTTTGTGGTTCATGTTTGATTTCTTCTACTATCCAGTCGCTTTTCAGCAGGTTGTTATTCAGTTTCCATGTATTTGACTTTATTTCTTTGGTCTTCCTATTGTTGATTTCTAAGTTGATTGCATTGTAGTCTGAGAAGATGCTTTGTAGTCTTTTTATATTTGTTAATTTATTGAGGTTTGTTTTGCGGCCGAACACATGGTCTAATCTAGGGAATGTTTCATGTAAACTGGAAAAGAATGTGTATTGGGCTGTTATTGGGCTGATATACCCACATTTTTGCCTAAATTATCTCTGGGATTTTTAGTTAGTTTATTTTTTTAATGAGAATTACTTTAAATTCTAACATCCTTAGTTACTAACTCTGAGAACTATTCTTCTAATTACATGAGTTTCCTTATGTTATACATGATAGTATGATAAAATTCAGATAGGTGTTATCTTGATTAAATAAAATTTAACAACTTAATGTGGGATTTACTATTTTCACCTAATTGTGGAATATTGTTTCCATTCTCTTCTGTTAAATTATTGCATTTAATATTTTTGATTTGCTACCAGGTAGCATTTATGTCTCTTCTTTAGGAGTTCAATCAATAAAATTACTGAGTTTCCTAAAATTTTACCATGAGCCAGGTTGAATTTAAGTGTGAATAAATTTCGTAAATAAGCTAAATGATAAAATTGTTTTTAATGTCAGTAAAAAAACAAAAATATTCAAAATAAATTATATCCATCTTCATTTACTTGATAATCTCAGTAAAAACAAGCAAAACATTTTACTAGCTACTATTATTCAATCCCAACATGGAAGAAAAGGCCTGATGATATGCTTCTGTTAAATTTACAACCAAGAAAGCCTAGTAGGGTACAGCTCTGCTCTGCAACACATTGCCTGCCATGAGTTAGATTTGACTCGATGATAACTAGTAATAACAATTAGCTTTAACAAAATTGTGAGCCACAATTTATAATTATGCTTCAACATTTAATATGCTAATAAACTTTTTTTTTTTTTTTTTTTAATTTAGTGGAAACAAACAAACAAACAAAAAAATGGAGGGGAAGAGAAAGAGGAACTTGTATAAATTGCTACCAGAAAACTGTACCTTCACTGGCAAATACAGTGCTGCTAAATGAGGAAAGAAAATAGGCTTTCATGTAAATAATAATATTGGCAATATTTGTGCGAATTTTCAGGAAAATATAATTTAAATGTAATCATTCTTTACAGACACTCTAGGTGGGTGTTTCACTCCCAGTTCTGTAACCAACCATACAGTGAAAAAGCTAGGCTTTTCTCTCACTGGCTCAGTTTTTCTGTCTCTAACTAGAGGATATGATAGAATTAGGTATAAGGTCTTTATCAGTGCTGAAAGCTGTAGTTCATACATCCATGTCACTAATATTGGTATTTAAGGGTGGGACAAATGATTAATCTTCTCAGCTTCTAACCAAAAGTTTGGAGGTTTAAGTCCACTCAGAGTTGCCTCAGAAAAAAGGCCTGGAGATTTACTCCTAAAACTAGCTATTGAAAATCTCATTGGATGTAGTTCTACTCTGACACACACAGGATTGCCATGAGTGAGAACTGACTTGACACTATTCAGTTTTTATATTGCTTTGTTTTCAGTCTCTAGACTAACACACTCACAAAACATTAGGAAATTTTTAATAATTTATAGTTTAACCTCTCCTGTCTCCAGTGGAGGAAGTTGAAACCCAGAGAAACTAAGCAATATTAGCCAAAACTATACAGCTTGTCAATGCAGAGCTGCATCAAAAACCCAAATCTAGTCACTAATCATAATGTCTTTTCAAATGTTTATATATTTTTAAATAGATTTATACTATTGTTTACATGACAAGATTTTTTTTTTCTTTCAAATCCAACTTTACTGTATTTCTATCAATTGTGTCTATGACAGGAAATTTTTTAAAATACTGCTAAGACATTTTTTCATTTATTAAAATGGTCTTTTAATTAGTTCTCTCAAGTTACAGTTCTGCATGCAATCTTGAAATACTGATCATTGTGGTGAGTGTGAAAATTCAAACATATATCCTGACAAGCAATAATGAGACTAGAAAGTGGCAGTTCAAGTGTCCATATGGTTGGAGTTGATAATAAAGATATGACTGTGTATTAACATCGCTGATTTTAAAATATCTTACAACATGAGTTATTCAGTTGTCCCTTTCAAAATAGCTAACTTGATGGTTTCTGCTGTTGTTGTTAAGTGCTGCAGAGTCAGTTCTGCTTCTTAGGAACCCTGTAAAGAGTTTCCAAGGAGCAGCTGGTTAGTCTGAAGCACCGATTTTAAGATTAGCAGTCCAGTGCTTATTGTACAGCATCACACCCAGACACCTTGATGGTTTCTAGTGCTTAAAATATTATTGAACCTTTTGGACTTGAGCATTGACATCATATCTGTTTGAATGACCTCAATTCTAACAAGCTTTTTTACTCTGAGTATTTTTGAATTATAGGGAAAAAAATCAACACATATTAATATAGGTTGTTAAATCTTGAAATATTAACATTTGGCTAAAAATGTAACATGACCGCTTTTTCATGTGGTGACTTCTGGTCTTGTGATGGTCCATAAATTTGTTCTTAAAATAATTTTGAAGCCTAGAAATAGAAACAGAAATAGAGATTTTGTTATTGGAATTTCCAGTTCACACTTAGTCTTTAGCATGTCAATGTAAAACAGATTGAGTAAATGGTAAACCTTATTAAATCAGCATGAAGCATATTAGGTCTCTGACACAATAGTATTAGTTCCAACCTTGGATAAGCACTCAGATGATAAAACAAATAGTTCACCTGCTTTTTATCTATTAACATAAAATTATTTTGCAAACATAAGGGTCTCTTAATTCTACTGCCTCTAGAAGACAAAGGAACAACCATGATTTCAGGAAAAAGAATATAGACAAAGTACTCCACAGGCCTTTTTTTTTCTGGAGAAAGGCAGTAACTAGAAGCTTTAACTTCATTGTTTCAGTGTAACAATCACACTTATTTCTTTAACAAGTAAGAGAAACTTAAACTAGTTAAAGTTAGTTAAAGCAAATGTAGAAACCATGCAAAAACTCTACTATAATCACAGAGAAAAATTGCTTGAATCCACCAATTGTGAGTACAATTGGAACTCTAAAGAGACTGTATGTAAGAACGAAAGGTTTTTTCTGTTCATGTTCCCTCTCTACAGATAGATTTTTTTTCTTTTGATTGGCTGCCTAAACTATGGAAAGCACATGCATGTATGCCCTCACTTCTCAAATGATCAGCACAGAAACACTATGAATTTTAAGGAATTCATTAGCATATGATTGACCCAGCTTAGGTCAGACTTCACCCTCTGAACATATCAGATGTGGTCAAGGGAACAGAGTCATGGAGCTCAAGAACAGCTGCATGTGTGGGGCCAGCATTTAGAGAAGAGAGCTCAGGAATGAGGCATATTATTCCAAAATGCTCTTGTTAGGCAGTTAGAACAGGGTAGAGAAGTTGACTATAGATCAATCACAGAAAACAGCAAATGTGCTTCACCCAATCAAAAAGCCCAAATAGGAAGGATATTGGTAAAGGGACTTTTTCCAAAACCAGACATGTGCAGAGAACACTGATGCAATTGTGGAGCTAATCATAGTATCATTATAATAAATTAGCATTGCAGTTAAGTCATGAATACAATTATAACACTGAAATTTTTATGAAAGAGTTACATTAGATGAGGGAAGAAATGACCGATTATGGACCCTAAATTATAATAGGGAAATGTTGGGATCTGGAGACCCGGAGCCTTCTCTGGAGAACAACAGCATAAAAAGTGAAACCAAGAACTCACTCAGGGCTTTCCTCAATCAAAAGGTTTTTCTTCTAACAAGAACATCTTTGCATAAATAAACTATTTGCTTGCTTAAATTTCCATTATTGATCTGCTTGGTGTGCATTCTGAGCCTTTGTTGTTGTTGTTGTTGTTGTTAGGTGCCATTGAGTCGGTGTCCACTCATAGCGACCTTATGCACAGCAGAATGAAACACTGCCCCATCCTGGGCCAACCTCACTATTGTTGCCATGCTTGAGCACATTGATGCT
>NW_006408854.1:1582395-1583885 GCF_000296735.1 Chrysochloris asiatica
CTATAACTCAAAAGCATCAATTCTTTTGTGGTCTTCCTTATTTACTGACCAACTTTCACATGCATATGAGATTATTGAAAATGCCATGGGTTGGGTCAGGCGCAACTTAGTCCTCAAGCTGACAGACATCTTTGCTCTTCAACACTTTAAAAAGTCTTGTGCAGCAGATTGCCTAATGCAATATGTCATTTGATTTCTTGACTGCTGCTTCCATGAGTGTTGATAGTTGATCCAAGAAGAATAAAGTCCTTGACAACTTCAATGCTGAACCTTCACCCTACCAATTCTTTGGAGGGATTGTAAAATCAAGCCAGAACTTTTCACCCATGTGGTAACATATCTACTCCACTATTTTTTAATATTTCAAAATTCAAGTAAAATGAGTTATTTTACATTGTTATGCCACTAAATTGGATCAGATGCAAAGTGATCCTATGCACAACAGAAGGAAACTGTCTGATCCTTTGTCATCCTCATCATCATCATGTTTGAACTGATTGTTGCAGTTACTCTGTCAATCCATCTTGTTGGGGTTTTCCTCTATTTTGATAACCCTCTATTTTATCAATTCTGATTTCCTTTAAAGAAGTCTTGTGCAGCACATTTGCCCATTATGATAGGTCCTTTGATTTATTGACTTTGATTTACTTCCATGGACATCGATTGTGTATTCATGTCAAATAAAATCCCTGTAAACTTCAATCTTTTCTTTTATTGGTCAAGTTGTGAGAATTTTTGTTTTGTTTATATTAAGTTGTAATTTACACTGACTTACATCTTCATCAGCAAGTTCTCATCACCTTCAGCAAGCAAGGTTGTGTCATCTGCACACTGAAGATTGTTAACACAGCTGATACTGCTTTCTTCTTCATATAGTACAGTTTCTCAGGTTATTTGCTCAGAATACAGATTGAATAAGTATGGTAAAAGGATACAACCCTGGTGCATACTTTTCCTGATTTTAAATGATTCATAAGCCCCTTCTTCTGTTTAAACACGTAAGTGTTCTGAATTCCCATTCTTCATAATGTTATTCATAGTTTGTTATGGTTCAAACAGTTGAATGCCTTTGCATAGTCAATAAAATACAAGTAAATATCTTTCTAGCATACTCTGCTTTCAGCCAAGATCCATCTGACAACAGCAATGAAATCAATATCCTCATTCTATGCCCTCTTCTGAATCTAGCTTGAATTTCTGGCAGCTCTCAGTATTCAATATTGCAAGTAGAAACTTAATTTTTTTTTTTTTTCAGTTCTTTCAGTTTGAAAAATGCTAAATATGTTCTTCCCATTTCCCCCCCCCCCATATATATTTGTTAATGTTTTATTGTGAATTATATGATAGTTTACATGGGAGAACTTTAGTTTTACATTCATTCCATAGTATATCATCTCATTGCCATGGTTCCAATCCCCTCCATGCATCATCAACCACCCAAAGGGTATATCCCAGAAACCCGCCCCCTACACTTCCCCCTCCTCCCCCTA
>NW_006408854.1:1585075-1586690 GCF_000296735.1 Chrysochloris asiatica
CTGTAGCCCCATTTTAGGTATTCCAATCAGTCATAGGCAGAAGACGGACTTACAAACCTTCTAGTGTGGTGTTTCTGACTATTCCTTTCTCTCCCTCTCCAGTGTCTACTCTGAGCTGCCTGGTTTACTCTGAGCTGCCTGGTCCGGGAAGCGCCAGTCCCCTTCTCCACTCCCCCTATATTTTTGAACATTGCTTTGTGACACTTGTCTTGTCAATCTATCCTTTGAAATTTTCTATTCAGTTATTTTATTTCCTTGTTTTTTCCATTTACTTTAGCTACTCTAGGTTCAATAGCATATTTAAGATTTTTTTTTCTGACATTCATTTTGATTTTTCTTTAATTTTTAATGACCTTTTTTTTTCTTCATATATTATAGTCTTGATATTATCTCACATCTCATCTGATCTTCAGTCATCAGTGTTCAATGTATTAAATATGTTCCTGCAAAGTTCTCTGAATTCTGGTAGGAGATACTTAGGATCATACTGTGGCTCTCATGAATTTTTAAAAATTTGCTTCAGTTTCAGCATGACATGCACATAAACAATGGATGGTCTGTTCTACAGTTGGCCTTGCTTTGACTGATGATATTATCCTTCTCTATTGTCTCTTCCCAGTCAGTTTGATTCCTGTGTATTACATCTCATGAGGGCTACATGTATAGTCACTGTTTATGTTATTGAAAATATATTTGCAATGAATAAGTCAGTGGTCTTGTAAAATTCTATTATGCTATCTCCAATGTCATTTCTATCACCCAAGTCGTGTTTTCCAACTAGCAATACGAATGTTTTGTTTAAAATTTCTCATTCCAATCACCAATAAATATCAATGCATCTTGATTGCGTGCTTGATCAATTTCATTACAGAAGAAGGGTGGTGGTGGTAGTGTGGTAGTGTGCCATGGAGTCAGTCAGTTCTGACTCATAACGACCCTGTACAGGGTTTCCAAGGCTGTAAATCTTTACGGTGCCAGAAAGCTTCATCTTTTTCCCACGGAATGGCTGGTAGTTTTTAACTGCTGACTTTGAGGTTAGTAGCCCAACTCGTAACCACTATGCTACCAGCTACCAGAGCTCCTTACTGAAGAAGGGTTGTTGTTGTTAGGTGCCATCGAGTATGTACCAACCCATAGAAACCTTATGCACAGCAGAACAAAACACTGCCCAATCCTGGGCCAACCTCACTACTGTTGCCACGCTTGAGTCCATGGATGCTGCCACTTGGCCAATCCATGTAGTTGGGGTCTTCCTCTTTTTCTCTGACCCCTCTACCTTAGCAAACATGATATCCTTCTCTAATGACTGGTCCCTCCTGACACTATGTCCGAAGTATGAGAGATGAAGTTTGGCCATCTTGGCCTCCAGGGAGCACTCTGGCTGTACTTCTTCAAAATAGATCTATTGGTTCTTTTGAGAGCCCATGGCACTTTCAATATTCTTCTCCAACACCAAAACTCAAAAGCATCAATTATTTTACAGTCTTCCATATTCAATGTCCAGCTTTCACATGCACATGTGGTTATTGGAAATACCATGGCTTGGGTCAGGTGCAACTTAGTCCTCAAGCTGACATCTTTGCTCTTCAACACTTTTAAAAGGACTTGTGCAGCA
>NW_006408854.1:1587164-1592348 GCF_000296735.1 Chrysochloris asiatica
GAATACTCATACTACGGAATGTTGTCCATAGCTTGTCATGATCCACACATCGAAAGCCTTTGCATAGTCAATAAAGCATAGATAAACATCTTTCTGATATTCTCTGTTTTCAGCCAAGATCCATTGGACATCAGCTATAATATCCCTTGTTCCACAGTCTCTTCTGAATCCAGCTTGAACCTCTGGAAGTTCTCTGTCAGTGTATGATTGTAGCCATTTCTGTATTACCTTTAACAAAACTTTACTTGCATGGGATATCAAAGAGATTGTCCGATGATTTCCACATTCCATTGGGCCACCTCTCTTTAGAATGGGCACAAATATGGATCTCTTCCAATAAGTAGGCCAGATTGTTGTCTTCAATTTTATTATCACTGGCTTTAGTGGTTGGTGTGTAATTTTGAACAGTAGAGTTATATTAACTGATCTTGTTGTTGTTGTTAAATGCTGTCGAGTCAGTTCTGACTCATAGCGACCCTCTATAGGGTTTCCAAGTCTTTAAATCTATGGAAGCAGAAAGGCTCATATTTCTCCCAGTTCTTCCTTGCAGAGGTATATATACTATCCTATCACAGACAGCATTGAATTTCAAGATAGATCTTGAAATATTCTTTTTGATGATGATTGTGATATCATTTGTCTTCAATTGCTTGTTCCTGGTATAGAAAACCATATGGCTGAAATTAAATGGTCAATGCATGTCCTTTTCAGCTCATTTAATGCCTAGGATATCAATATTCATTCATTCCATTTCATTTTTGATGCCTTTCAATTTTCCTAGAGTCATGGTTTGTACATTTCACATTCTGATTGTTAATGGATGTTTACAACTGTTTCTTCTCATCTTGAGTTGTGCACCACAAGCAAATGAAGGTCCTGAAAGATTTGCTTCATCTATGTTATTAAAGCCAACTCTGCTTTGAGGAGGCAGATCTTCCCCAGTTGTATTTTGAGTGCCTTCCAACCTAAGGGACTCATCTTCTGGCACTATATCAGACAGTGTTTCACTGTTATTCATAAGGTTTTCAGAGGCTAACCTCTCAGAAGTTGACTGCCTAGTCCTTCTTTCTAGCTGTTCTTAGCCTGGAAGCTGTATGGACACCTGTCCACCATGGGTGACCCTGCTGATACTTGAAACACATAAAGTCATCAAAGTAGGAAAAACTGTGTGGAGGGGGAGGAAATGAGTTTGTCAAAAGAAATTGTATTTTGGGGGCCATTCAATATTTCTACAAAATAATTAAATGTCTCATTACATAGTGTTCTCATTTTGTGTCAATAAAATAAAGGTACAGTATGCTGAAGGGAACAAATTGTCCTTAAAGTATTCCTTAGTTCTTTCAAGGAGTGAGTGAATATTTTTTTAAAAAATGACAAAAGCTTATGACATTTGGAACTCGTTTTGCTTAATTAATTTCAGAAACACTCTTCCTGGAGCTCTTTAGAGCAAATGCATTGGATGTATAAATCTAGCAAACTGTTAGACTTGCCCCAGTCTTATCTGAGCCTATATTAAAGGTCAGGTAGTTGCTGAAAGGTTCAGTGACTCTGACTGATAGGACTAATGTCCACCTGTGTAAAAGCAGACATTTTAGAAGAGTCCCGATCTTTATCATGATGAATCCATTTACAAGTCGTTTCCTGATCTGTACGTTCCTTCCTGATTCTTCTGCCATTTGTACCACTGAGTTACCCTATGATATTTGCTGTTGCTGTTGTTAAGCACCATTGAGTTTGTTCTGACTGATAATGACCCTGTACAGGGTTTCTGAGGAGCTGCTGGTGAGTTTGAACCACTGACCTTGCAGACCAGGACTCCAGCCTATGATATAGATGCACAGAACTATATATTCAAAATAAATAATTAGTACTTGCTTTCATTTTTTGGAGATGGGTTGATCAGTTAACCTTAATTTTGTGAATTTTCACTATCTAGCAGGCAATACTACAGTCTTGGTGTAACACTGTGGGTTAATGCGCCAGACTGCAAAGCCATTTGAACTGTAAGGTCGATGGTTCAAACTCACCAGCTGCTCCTTGGAAATCCCATATAGGGTCGTTATGAGTTGACAGCTCTTAACAACAGCAACAAGAGCAGGCAATACTAATGACTTCAGCATTAAACCCCAGATATTCCCACTTTCTTAAGTCCCATCCCTAAATTAATTATATTAAATATCTTTTAGACCTGATAATTTTTTAAAAGTTGATTGAACAAAATTACATAAGCAGCAACTCAAAACATGATTCAGAATTATGGATACCAGCAGATGCACATGAAGTTAGGGAGTGCCAACAGGAAATAAAATTCAGAGAAAAATCTCCAAGTAATCAAACATTTTTATCCTGCCTTAGTTTAACTCAATATTAATCCCTCAAGACTAATTTGGTCCGGACAGAATCTAGCTCAGAAGCCTCAGTAAACAACGTCTAAAAGCCTTCCCAGGAACATTAGTCTTGCTTACTTTTCACACAGAATGGGTTTCCTTTGTATCAATACTTACTTTTGGTCTTAAACTGTTTATCTTTTGGCTTTCACACTGTCTGGCATCCAATAGGAGATTTATGGGACATGGCAATATTTTCATGTGTTGACTTTGTGCTCACTATTTTATATACAATATCTCATTTAATCTTTATAGTAATCTTATCATACACAAGAGGAAACAGATTTTGGAAGGGTTGTTATTGGGCCAAAGTTATCCTGATACTGCAGAAACATTTTGATTTATAATTCAAGTGTAATTGCTTTGTATTCACACTCTTTCCACCATTCCAATTGAAAATGAGTATTTACCCTGTGGATAGTTATTATTGTGTGATGTATACGTGATATGACATTCAATTATTTTACTGCATTGAGAGGGGCACTATAGAATAAGCATGGTACTATTAATTGCAAGGTCGGCAATTCAGACCCACCAGCAGTTCCTAGTAAGTAAACCCAGTACAGGGTCATTATGAGTCAGAAACAACTTAATAACACTTAACAAAAACATCCACAAAAACAAATGATAATTAAATGTAAACATTTTTCCTGGAAATAACTATAATATTTCTGTTGTTGTTGTTGTGTGCCATCAAGTCAGTTCTAATCCACAGCAACTCTGTATAGGGTTTCTGAAGAGAGGCTGGTGAGTATGAACTGCCAATCTTACATTTCAAGCCAACTTTGCAGTCCAGTACATTAGCCCATAGCACCACACTAGGACTCTAGATTTCCTTAAGAACAAAGTGTGATGTGTAGAGTCAATCATAACATTTCCAGACCTCAGTTTCCTTTATCTAATCTGTCTCAACCTTCACACTCTATACAGCTTTCCTTTTTGTAGTTTTCTTTTAATAAAATAAGAACTAACAGACACAAACTATAATATAAAATAGTACCTTCCTTATTGTTGTTAAGTGCCTTAGAGTCAGTTGTGACCCACAGTGATGCTGTATATGGTTTCCAAGGAGCAGCTGGTGAGCTTGAACCACCAACCGTGAAGCTCAAATGACTTTGCAGTCCAGTGCATTAACCCACAGTGCCACACTAGGACTCCTGTTATTGTTGTTAGGTGCCATCAAATTGGTTCTGACCCTATGCACAACAGAACAAAACAGTGCCCAGTCCTTAGAATTCCTCACAATTGTTATACTTGAGCCAATTGCTGCTGCCACAATGTCAGTTCATCTTGTTGGGTGTCGTCCTCATTTTTGCTAACCCCTCCCCCCACTTTAACATGCATAATGTCTTTCCCCAGGGACTGGTCCATTCTGATACTATGTTCAAAATAGGAGAAAATGAAATTTCGCCATCCTTGCCTTCAAAGAGCATTCTGGCTGTACTGTTTCCAGCACTGTCCGGTTTGTTTTTCTGGCAGTCCAATGTACTTTCAATATTTTTCCCCAACACCACAATTCAACTGTATCAATTCTACAGTATTCCTTATTCATTGGCCATGCAGATGAGGTTATTGAAAATACCATGGCTTGGGTCAGGTGAACTTTAGTTCTCAAACTGGTGTATTTGCTCTTGAACACTGTGTTGCCTAGTGCAATACATCATTTGATTTCTTTCTTTTTCTTTTTCTTTTTCTTTTTTTTAAGCTTCATTTATTTATTAGTCCACTTATTCATTTATTTTAATTTCCATTCTCATTCGTTATTTCCTGACTTATTCTTTAACAGATATACACAAAGGTAGTTTAAGAGTACAACGTTTTAGAATAGTGCTGTCTAATAAAATATAATGCACTACTAGAGTAAGCTGCATAAAGTAATTTAAAGTTATTTCATATTCACATTAAAAGGGTAAAAGAGCGTATGAAATCAATTTTAGCAATATACTTTATATAACACATTATATCCTAGATTTCATAATTTCAACATGTTATCAATATAATAAATTGAGATACTTTACACTTTCCCTGTCCTCCCCGCCCCCCCCCCCCGTGCTTTCTTTTATTTCTTTTTTTCTTTTTAAGTTTTTATTGTGGATTGAGTGAAAGTTTATAGGGCAGATCATTGGTTTTATGTTCAACAAATCATACACCTTGTTTCATTACAGTGATTATAATCCCATCCATGTAACATCAGTTAACAGTATTTCTCTCTATTCACTTTAGCTGTTTTTTTAAAAGAAAAAAGACAAAAAACCCACTCAGTCATATATAATAATTAACACTTCCAAAGAGTACATTCTGCAAGTCTGCCTCCTGGCAACCAGCTCTTAGTCCCTCTCTTCCCATGAACCTGGAGTCCTCAACTGCTCCCTCTCTCCATGTCCCCATCTCTGCCTCCATCTCTGGTGTCCTCACTGCTTTTCTGGATAAGGTCCTGCATTCTACTTGTGCTCTTCTCCCTTGATGGTCCTAGGGTCCTCTGTTTCTGGAATGTAAGATTAACCACTCCCTAGTTTTGGTTACAAAACTTCTACCTTTACAATTGTGACAGTCACAATTACTCTTGATAACTATTACTCACTATTGAATCATAAGAATCTTATCCACATCTCTTTTCACCAGACCCATCTAGACAAGATGAAAACTATTCAGTGGGGACTCTTTCTTCCTGATACACTCTTTTTTTTTTTTTAAGGTTTTTAATGTGGATTGAGTGAAAGTTTTCAGGGCACATCATCGGTTTCACATTCAAACATTCATATACCTTGTTTCATTACATTGATTATAATCCCCTCCA
>NW_006408854.1:1592707-1602489 GCF_000296735.1 Chrysochloris asiatica
GAATTCCTCAGTCTTACCCGTCATCGAAACTCATTGCAGCATGGCAATGGCTCTGTCTTAGGTTGCCGAGGTTCCACGTGATCCTTGCGCATCTCTGGCCACACGTTCAGCATAAACAGCCACCATCTAAAGAAGGCAGGGAGGAAGGAGACCGGCTGGGGACCCCACAGAGCAAGATGTTGCCAGACCACCACCTTCTCTAAGGCGACCAAGCACCTGATACACTCTTAATTAAACTCCCTCATGAATGCTTGTAAGCCAGTCACTTTGTGCCTTTATCACCCCCTTATTTTTGGTAGCCAATATCTAAGTTTCCCATCCCTATCTACCCAGTATACAGAGGGGTTAAAATTGATACTTGATGTAGAGACTTCTTCCCCCTCTGTCAGTATTTAGAGATACTACCTACATGAGTATAGATAGGTCAGGTTCATCAAATTGTAACAATTTACCCTTGTTTCCTTAATCAAAAAATTAAAAAAATTTTTTTTTTTCTAATCTTCCTGTAGTCCAGTTCTGATTATCAAGCCATCGAGGCTAGGTCAAATGGGTACTGTCTGCAAGTTTGGGTGTTCTTGTGCATCTCCCCTCACTTCATATCAGCTGGATGCTTCACTCTTAGCTCTAGCCCTCTGTGGCTATATCCTTGTCCGTGGACTAAATTGTCCCCAGGTCTCACCACACTTCAGACCAACCAACTCTTCCTCTTCTCTATCTTGTATCTCTATGTCAATGGGGGTCAACGGACTGTGGTTGAACTCAGCCTATTTCTTCATTGCTGCCTTTCCCCCTCTTCCATTCACCAGTACACTAATGTGGTTGCCAGCAAGCTTACATGCCTATTCATGCATTCCCTTTGAGTTTCAGTCTTAGAGGGGAGTTTTTCCTGAGGAACTTGATTGCTTGCCTTGATGGCTTCCCATAGAACAGCTTGCTTATTCTTATTCAGTAGTCAGTCATGGTGACATTTTTGTTTTGGGTTTTTCCTGCAGATCTTTCTTTGAAGATGTATATTCTGTTGCTCTAGCTGTTCCAGGCTGGTCTGCTTGTCCTTTCTAGTGGGAATGTACCACTTCATAAGGTTCTGGATGGGACTCAGGATTCCACCTAAGGTCCTATACTCTGCAAAGGCTTTGCAAGAAGCTTATTTTACTGGGCAAGTTCTAGAACCCCTTTTAGGTATTCTGATCAGTTATAGGCTGAAGACGGGCTTACAGGCTTTCTGTAATCATGTTTCCCAATATTCCTTTCTATTCCACTCAAGTGTCTATTTTACAATAGTAGGCAAGGGAAACCAATATTCATAAGAGAATCAAGCATTTTAGTATTATTTCCCTTCTTTAAACTATGAGTAGATCCATGTATCACAGAGACCTGTTGTTCCAAGTTGAGCATACATCGCTATTTACCTCTGTCCCACTTAGGGCATGTAAACCTGTTGCAGTGTTCCCCTATATATCTTGTTCTTCCACCTCCCCCCCCCCCTTCTTGTATTGCCCTTCCCAACACCTGAATTAAACCCCTCACCTCAATTCCACTGTTGTGGTTACCTTATATTTCATTCATTCTTCCCTCCATTTAAGACAATCTATTTTATCCTGTAATCTACCTGACCTTCTCACCACCTGGATCTCTGTTCCACTGTGTTTACCTTCTTTCACCTTGTAATTGTTTTGATCATAGGCTGACCTCCCAGATCCTCTGTTCTCATAATTTTATTCTGTTCTTGACTCATTTGTCAATTGAATTCAGGGTGATGCTGCCACATGTCATTCTCTGTTTTTTTTTCTATTCTTGTTGGTTCTCAGTCCACAGAACTCCCTTTAGGATGTTTTTCATAGCAGGATTGGCTTTGGCAAAATCCCTTAGCTTCTGTTTATACTTGAGTGTTTTGATTACACCATCGTATTTGATTGACAGCTTTGCTTGGTAGAGGATTCTTGGTTATCAGTTTTTTTTTTTTTTCTTTCAGGGTTTTGTATATGTCTCCCCATTGCCTTCTTGCCTGCATAGTTTCTGTTGAGAAATCAAAGCTTAATCTGATTTGCTTTCCATTGTATGTTACACTTCTGTATTTCTTAGCGGCTTTCAGGATTCTGTCCTTATGTTTAATTTTGGAGAGCTTGATTATTATATGTCTTGGTGATTTACTTTTAGGGTCTCTCCTTCCTGGGGTTCGTTGAGCTTCCTGAGTGCTTATCTTTTCACTTTTCAGGATGTTAGGAAAATTTTCTGCCAGCATCTCTTCAACTATCTCCTCTGTGGCCTTGTGTGATTATTCCTGTTCCAGAATGCTGATAATTCTTAAGTTTTTCCTCTTCATCTTGTCCACCAAGAATCTTAGGCCTTCTTTGGATTTTTTTTATCCTTTTTTGTGCTTGCTCTTCTAAGTAGTGTTGAGAGATTATCTTCCAGCTCACTGGTTCTGGCTTCTATCTCTTCAATTCTACTCCTTTGCCTATTCAGTCTATTGTCCATTTCTGACACTCAATTATTAATTATTTGGACCTCTTTCTGTAGGTTTTGAATGATTTCTATTGCTGTTTCTATTTTATTTGATTATTCCTGTAGCACTTTCCTGGCTTCTTTCTTATTTTTCTCAACTTAATTGTATAGTATTTTGATACATTTTATAATCACTTTTCTGAATTCCTTCTCAGGCATTTCCAAAGCTTGCTCATCTTCCAGTGTGGAGTGTAGGTGTACTTCAGTCACTTTATCTCATTTCTGGATATGTGCTGATATGATCATCTGTTTCTGTTTTATGGGGTATATTCAGGAGTTATCTGTGGCCTTAATACTTAGATGGGTGTGTATTTTGGTATTGTTTATGCTTTCTGATTGCTTCCAGGTAGATGAGATCAGGAAATGGGCTTCCCTTTTCACTCTTTTTCCTGAGAAATTTCAAGATGTCACTGTTTGTCATTGTGACGTATCTCAGGATTTAATTTTTGGTCTATTTCCTTTTTAGTCTGTGTGTCCCGCTCCACAATCCCCATTCAGGACTTTTTCCCAGCAATAAACAGTTCAGGGTCAGCAGTGGCCGTTTTGCACTGCCGTTTGGTTTTAAGTAGAAACTGTCACTTTAAATTTTGAGATCTGTGAGCATGCGTAGTAGAACCCTCCAGGGGTGGGAGTGGGGTCTCCACTTGCTCAGGCACCCCCTCTAGTCACCAGAATGGAGGTGCGCAGCCATCGAGAGACCAATGAACAGATAAAAAAAAAAAAAATAGAGTGTCCACACCTTTATTGCTGCAGTTCTGTAAGGCTTCCATGGCTGCTTGGATCATTCCCTTGCTTGGTCTCATCCAAGATGGTGGCTCCAGGAGCAGCTGAACATCTTGGATTAGAAAGCAATGGATTTTTTGCTTCTGCTACAAATTCCCCTAGCTGTAAGTCTTCCAACCTTCTAAATATTCCTTTATATATGGTTCAGAGTTCTGGGACCATCCCCTGAGCCTGCTTGGTCCGGTATTCTGTGTTGTTGCTGATGGAGCTCCTCACTGCTTGTCTACCCGATGTGACATCTTGTTTGTTCTCATTTGATTTCTTGATTGCTGCTTCCAAGAGTGTTGATCCAAGTAAAATGAAGTCTTTGACAACTTCATTCTTTTCTCCATTTATCATGAGGATATTTATTAATCCAGTTGTGAGGATTTTTGTTTTCTTTATGTTGATGTGCAATTCTTATTGAAGACTATGGTCTTTGATCTACATCAGTAAGTATTTTCAGTCCTTTTTACTTTCAGCAAGCAAGATATCATCTGCGTATCCCAGGTTGTTAATGAGTCTTTCTCTAATCCTGATGCCATGCTTTTCTTCATATAATCCAGCTTCTTGGATTATTTGCATAGCATACAGATTATTTGCTTACCATACATATGGTGAAACAATATAGCATTGGCACACACCTTTTCTTCTGCTAAACCTTCCTTAGTTATTTTCTATTTGTTTGGAAACTAAGATTCAAGAATACTTCACTCATGTTTCATTGATTTATCTCTAGTACCTAGACTGGTCACTGAAGTTAGCTCTCAACAAATATCTTTCCAGTGAGTGAACAGAAGCAGATAGTGTAAACTAGAAAGAATAACCAGCCGTAAAATCTACCCTGTCACAGAGCTTTTCTTTATGTGTAATCATTTTCTGTGATTAGTAATGGACTGCAAAACACAAGGTTGACAGTCCAAATTCACCAGTTGCTTCTCGGAAACCCTATACATTGTCATTATGAGTCAGAACTAACTCGACGTCACTTAGCAACAACAACAACAACAACCTAGTAGGGTAAATAAAAAAGTATTGCTACTAGGATTCCAGTTCATACATACTTGAGTTTATTCCAATCAAAGCATGTTTAAACATGGCTCTGTGATCAGTGTATGACTATAGACAAGTTCTCTCAATACACTTGTCTTACTTTCCTTAGGGTACTTCCCCCCCACCCCCCTGCCTTAGGGTACTTAAAAAAAAAAAAAGGTCCAATCAAAACAGTAGTTTTTGAGGTAATCTGCTGGGCTAATTTAATTCAAGGCAGAGAGGTCAATTCAAAGGTTATAGCAACTGTTTTGAGAAATTATAAAGGGGTTATCTTGATAGAATCAAACAGGACTTTAATGAACGTTTATTAGGAAGAAATTTTGAGAAAATTGAAAACTGCATTAGTGAGAAAAAAAACCCAGGAAAGCTGTACCAATGGATGTCTTTTCATCATGGCAGTGCACCTGCTCATTCTTCCAGGGGAGTAAAGGCTGTCCTGCAAGAATTTCATTAGGAAACCTTATCCCTCTCCACCCTACAGTCCTAATCTTACCCCTTCAGACTTCTTTTTGTTCCCTAAACTCAAAGAACATTTAAAAGTAACATGATTTTTGTTCCTGGAGAATGGCAAATCTGCCATTTTGACATGGTATGAATACAAGAGTACAAAATTCTTCCAAAAAGGGTTAGAGAAATGGAAACATCACCTATAGATGGAGGATAGATTGAGAAACAATTACTTCACATTTTGATATTTTTATTTAATAAAAGTTTTATGATATCTTAGCAATACTTTTGACTCACCCATGGTTTATCTCCCACTAGGGTTTAATAGTGGGACTATCTTTGAAATTATAGTTCTCTTCCTGGAACACTATATGATAAATTCCCATTCAAAAAGAGGTGTCCAAAAGTTTAGAAACATGAAGCTATTTCCTTCATTATCATCATGAAGTTGATCAGTAGGAAGTAGGTAGAATATCAGTGTTTTGTGTGTCTTCAAAAATACATTTACAAAACAAGCAGAAGGTTATGAAAGAGATTAAATCAAAGAAAATTAGGTAAAATAAGGACTACAATAAGCAAACTAAATATCCCCTGTGCTTCCAGACTTTTGATGTACTTTTAATTTTGGGGGTGTATGAAAGGGAAATGAATGAATTAACCAAGAAAAATTTAATTGAAACTATAATTATTAAGTAGATTCTAGTCTTTCTTTGGTCTGTAAGTGTGCATGCATAAGCCAGATGAGTCTGCATACTGTGCCATTAAAGCAGAACCTGTTGATTTTATGTTTTGTTTTCCCTCTTTAGTCTGTGAATTTCTGGTATGTACTCGTGATGAACGATGAGCACACAGAGAGGCGATATCTGCTGTTTTTCCTTCTGAGTTGGGGACTTCCAGCTTTTGTCGTGATTCTCCTCATAGTTATCCTGAAAGGAATCTATCATCAGAATATGCCACAGATCTATGGACTCATCCATGGTGACTTGTAAGTACATCCAGGAAGAACAGATTGCCTTATTAGATTTTGAAACTAAGCAACTTTATTAGTAAAGATGGTGAAAGCCGTTGGCCAAGATGTGTAATTGAAAGATAACTAGGGATATTCATGTTTTCCTGCTATCCTATTTGAGTTGCTGTTTCCTATAACTATTCCACTAAATGAGAAACTATTACCTCTCAAGTTTCTTTTATAAATGCAATTTTCTTGGGTGAGCTAGTGTGGTGTATTGAACGTTGTCATTGTTAAGTGACATCAAGTCAATTCTGTCTTAGAGTGACCTTATATAGGGTTTGTAAGTAGCAACGGGTCTGAAGTGCCGACCTTGTGGTTAGAAGTCCAGTGCTTATCCTGCAGAGCTATACCTGGTGTATTGAATAATTCACAGTAATTGGTTAACATAGTTAACATAGTATAAATTAGTATGCTGGGTTGGGGCAAAACATGTTGTTGTCATTAGGTGCCATTGAGTCGGTACCCACCCATAGCAACTTATAAACAGCAGAACGAAACACTGCCCAATCCTGGGCCAACCTCACTACTGTTGCCACGCTTGAGTCCATCAATGCTGCAACTTGGCCAATCCATTGGAGCTTTTCCATCATTTCTTTCCGCAGATGTAGTCAATTTGGTTTCTATGTATTCCATCTGGTGAGGTCCATGTATATAGTTGTCTGTTAGGCTGTCTAAAGAAGGTATTTGAAATGAACAAATCATTGGTTTTGCAGAATTCTATCATGCATTCTCCAGCATCATTTCTATCATCAATGCCATATTTTCCAACTACTGATCCTTCCTCTTTGCTCCCAATCTTTGCATTTCAGTCACCAGTAATGATTAATATGCATGTTTGATCAATTTCAGATTGAAGAAGTTGGTAGAATTCTTCTATTTCATCCTCACTGGCTTTAATGGTTAGTACATAAATTTAAATAATAGCTTTATTAAATTCGCTTCCCTGTAGGCACATGGATATTATCCTATCACAGGCAGTGTTGCACCTCATGACTGATCTGGATATGTTATTTTTGACAATGAACGCAGCACCATTCCTCTTCAGTTTGTCATCCCGGCATAGTAAACCATGTGGTTATCAGATTCAAAATGGCCAATACCAGTCCATTTCAGCTCACTAATGCCTACAATATCTATTTTTATGCATTCCATTTCATTTTTGACAACTTTCAATTTTCCCAGAGATTCATACTTTGTAAATTCCATGTTCCGATTTTCAATGGATGTTTACAGCTGTTTGTCTTCATTTTGAGTTGTGCCCCGTCACCAAATGATAGTCCCACAGGCTTTTCTCCCATGAACTTTACTCCATTTGCTTCATCACTGTCAACTCTATTTTGAGGAGGCAACTTTTCCCCAGTCACATTTTGAGTACCTTCCAACCTGAGGGGCTCATTTTCCAGCACTATATCTGACAGTGTTTCTCTGCTATTCATAAGGTTTTCAGTGACTAAATATTTGGAAGTAGTTTTTCACTCCTTCTTCCTAGTCTGTCTTTGTCTAGAAGCTCATCTGAAATCTATCCACCATGGGTGACCCTGCTAATATTTAAAATACCGATGGCATAGTTTTCAGAATCACAGCAACTCACAAGCCACCACAGTAAGACAAACTGACAATCTGGGCACTATAAAAATTTTTATAAAGAATAAAATCAGTGAAAAAATTTGGAGTGTCACACATTATCTAAGAAGTCTGTTAAGGAAAACCAGAATATTGTTGTTGGTTGGTGCCATGTGGTCAGTTCCAACTCATAACAAAGAACTGAACACTGGCTGGCTCTTCACTATCCTTATAATTGTTGCATTTGAACCCATTGCAACTGCAAATGTGTCATTCCATCTCCATTTCACTGACCCTCCACGTTTCCAAGTATGGTGCCCTCCTCCTGTGACTTGTCACTCCTGAAAACATGTCTAAGTATGAGAGACGATGTCCCACATCCTATCTTCTAACGACCATTCTGGCTGCACTTCCCCCAACACAGATTTTTTGTCTTCTAGCAGTCCATGGAACCTTCAATATTATTCTCTAATACCACATGCAGATGCATTAATTCTTCTATGATCTGCCTTACTCACTGTACAACTTTCACATGCATATGAGGGAACTGAAAATATCTGGCTTGTTTCAGGTGCACCTTAGTCCTCAAAATGGCATCTCTGTTCTTGAACACTTTAAAAGGTTTTGTGCAGTAGACTTGCCTACTGCAATATGTTGTTTGATTTCTTGACTGCTACTTCCGTGAGTGTTGATTGTGGATCCAAGTGAAATAAAGTCTTTGACAAATGAAACATTTTCTCCATTTATCATGGTATTATTTACTGGTCCCATTGTGAGAATTGTTCTTTTCTGAACATTTAAGTGTAACTCATACTGAAGGCTGTGGTCTTTGATCTTCAACAGTAAATATTTTAAGTACTCTTTGCTTCCAGCAAGCAAGGTTGTATAGGCAGCGTACCACAGGTTGAGGCTGTTAATGAGTCTTCCTCTGATCCTAATGCCATATTTTCATTCATATAATTCAGTTCCTAAAATTATTTATTCAGCATGCAGATTGAACAAGTATGGTGAAATGCTACAACCTTTCCTGATTTTAAACCATTCAGTACCCCTTGTTCTGTTCTAACAGTATCCTGCTGAACACAAATAACTCTTCTGGAATACCCATTTTTTTTTTTTTTTTTGCAATGGTATCCATAGTTTGTCATGATCCACACAGTCAAAAGCCTTTGAATAGTCATTAAAGCACAAGTAAACATCTTTCTTCTTTGCTTTCAACCAGAATCAGTCTGATGCCAGCAATGATGTCCCAGTATCAGAGTATATGTGTGTATGTAAAAATATATGTGAGAGACAGGGTCAACTTGCTTTTTCATAAATATTTTTGTTAAAATATGCTAGTCTTCAAACCCAATAAATCTTTATATTCATGTGTGCCCACACAGATATATATGACTTTATAGTGAATCTCAAGTCTTGTAGCTTTGAAAACCACTCAGCCTTTCTTATAGACTCCAATTAACTCTTTATAGTAAAATTGCTTAACCATCTTCCTCAGTTTAGTAAAGATTAGAAATAAGAAGAAAAAAAAATAGAAAGAAAGAATAGCCTATTCACAATTTTATGAGGATACTATTTCCTAAGTACCTCAGAAGATTATTTTGAAAATAAAAATATGCTTTTAATTTTGAACAATCTCTGAAAGTAAAAGTACTATGTAAGAATAAGCTACTTTAATCTTATTTGTTCCCTCTGATTCCTTTTGATCATCCATTGTATACTTAATAAAAACTTGTTTATGAATGCAATTTTATCTCACATATGCAATTTTATCCCCATACCACACTTAGCCACAGAGACTGGCTGTGCCTTTCTCTCTCACATACACACATGCATACACACAATATATAAATATCTATATATACACTATGATGTATTGTTAAGTGCCGTCAACTTGGTACCATCTCATAGCTACCTTGTACAGCATTTCCAAGGAGTTACTGGTGAGTTTGAACTGCCAAACCCTGTGGTTCACAGTACAGTGCTGATCTGACAGGAGTCCATATACACTATATTATAAAGCAATTAATATAAAGGAATCTTCTTGGTTATCAATAAATGGATGAAATTACTATAGCATAGTGGTTACAAGTTGGAGTGCTAACCTCAAGGTCAACAGTTCAAAACTACCAGCAGTTCCACAGAATGATGAGGCTTTCTGTTCCTGTAAAGATTTACAGCCTCGGAAACCCTATATAGGGTCGCTATGAATTGGAACCAACTCCACAGCACACCACCACCATTACCATTTGTTGTTGTTGTCAGGTGCCATCAAGTTGGAACCGACTCATAGCAACCCCATGCACAGCAGAATGAAACAATGTCCGCTCCTGGGCCAACCTCACTACAGCTGCCACACTTGAGTCCATCAATGATGCCACCTGGCCAATCCATCTCGTTGGGGGTCTTCCTCTTTTTCTCTGACCCTCCATCTTACCCA
>NW_006408854.1:1603450-1633010 GCF_000296735.1 Chrysochloris asiatica
GTGGTTACGAATTGGGCTGCTAACCTCAGGGTCAGCAGTTTGAAACTACCAGCCATTCCATGGGAGAGAGATGAGGCTTTCTACTCCCATAAAGATTTATAGCCTCAGAAACTCTGTACAGGGTCGCTAAGAGTTGGAACTGATTCCACGTCACATAAAAGCAACAACAACATATAGATAGATAGATAGATAGATAGATAGATAGATAGATAGATAGATAGACAGATAGATAGCAATATATAACATATAGTATGTTGTTGTTTTTATGTGTATAGTATATATAAAAATAGCAATTTTATCCATTTATGGAGACCCAAGAAGATTCCCTCATATTAATTTGCTTTATGATATTATAGCATATTTTGTCCATATAAAGCTCTGTAAGCCTATAATCTTCTGGAAAGGAATTATTATAATTTTTCAGTAATATTTTATGACTTGTTACATTTTACTACCAGTGGCACTAATTTAGGCTGCCAGGATTAATTTCAGAAAGTTCTGTATCATTCTTTGTCATCTATAAAGTAACCATGAGGCATACCCTGGTAGCCAGGAGTCCATTCCTTACATGTGTTCCCTAGCAAGACATGACTTGTTTAGTGGTGAGTTTAGCTTTCCGTGTGTCCTCACCCAGTCTTATAAATGGGACCTGATGGGAGCTATGGTCATTGCAAGAGACTTGGCCTTGTGCTTCCAAAATAATTTTTAAAAAGTGAAAAATGAACTAGTCACAAATGTCCAAATCTATTTACTTTTTGAATATTTGTCTTTGTAAGCTATTGTAAAAAGTTCCTTATGATCAGCTATATTATAGTAAGTGAAATGACAAATAGATTATTGTCAAATATTGGTTTTAATACATAGAATTATTTGAGAACATTTGCTAACTGATTGCAAGTGTAATAGATTGGATTTCTTCTTTACTTACACGGAATATTCCTAAATCATTCCACTGTGAATTTATTCCATTTTTTTAATGCTGAAATATTTTTACTATCAACTCTATCTGCACATGTTGTTAGGCTCCACTGAGTTGTTACTGACTCACAGTGACTCTCTGCACAACAGAGTAAACACCACGTGGTCCTGTGCCACCCTCACAGTTTTCACTACATTGCTGCTGCCATTTGATCTCATTGGTTCTCTTCCTTTTTTTCACTGATTTTACCAGTATGATGACCTTCTCCGGGGACTGGTACCTCCTGAAAACATGTCCAAAGAATGAGAGACAAAGTTTCACCATCCTGGCTTCTAAGAAGCATCTGGATATGCTTTTTCTGAGAAAGATTTGTTTGTTCCTCTGGCAGTCCATGGTACTTTTGATATTCTCTATCTCAGTATAGTATATCATCACTTAAAAACATGACACTTCTCTGGAAATAATGGTAGGATTTGTGGTTGTGTGGTTGTGAAATAACAGTTCATCTGTTATGTAGTGGTTACTTCATAGTCATAATAAATTTGCTTTAGTGAAGAGTTTTCTCTAAATAGATCTCTAATCTAATATAGTCAAGCTGTTATTTAAAAAATATTTTTGTCAAATTTTGGAATGACCGTTATGCTGATTTTATAAAAAGAGTTAGGAAGTTGTCCTTCTGTTTCTATTAGCTGGAAATGTTTTTAAGTTGGTGTTGCTATTTCCTTAATATTTTGGAAAATTTATGCTTGAGGCCATTGAGGTCTAAGTTTGTTTCTTAGTTTTGTAGGAAGATTTTTTTTTTTTTTATTACATATTGATTTTTTTTTCTTTTAAAAAAAAAAAATATTGTGAATTGGGTAAAGATTTACAGAGTAGATATCCAGTAGATGCACTGAGCAAATTATACACATTGCATATCGCTTCAGTAATTGCAATCTCCTCAAGGTAACATCACTTAGCTAACTTCTCTCTGTCTCCTCTTTCCCCATGCTTCTGAAATGTGTCCTTATATAAATGTTGTTCATTGCTTTCAAATTATTGACCGTTCTATTGTGTGAGTATCTCACTAACAGGAGGAACTATAGTGCTGTTCCTCTTATTGTTGCTGTTAAATGCCATCTGTTGTTGTTATTAGGTGACTTTGAATTGGTTCTGACTGATAGTGACCCTATGCACAATAGAATGAAACACTGCCTGATCCTGCGCCTTTACCTTCCTCATAATCTTTGTTACACTTGAGCCCTTTGCTGCTACCACTGTGCCAGTCCATCTTATTGGGGGGTCTTCCTCTGTTTTGCTGACCCTCCACTTCAGCAAGCATGATGTTCTTCTACAGGAACTGGTTGCCTTTTGATAATATGTATGAAATATGAAAGACGAAATCTCATCATCTTAGTTTCTTAGGAATATTCTGGCTCTACTTCTTCCAAGTTTTGTTTGTTCTTCTGGCAGTCCATGGTACTTTTAATGTTATTATCCAATACCATAGCTCAAATGCATCAATTCTATTGTCTTACTCATTCAGTGTCCAAATTTCATATGCATATGAGGCAACAGTCAAGAGATCAGACAACGTATTGCATTGGGCAAATCTGCTGCACAGGAACTTTTTAAAGTGTTGAAGAGCAAAGTTGTCACCTTGAGGACTAAGGTGTGCCTGACCCAAGCCATGGTATTTTTGATAACCTCGTATGGATGCGAAAGCTGGACAGTGAATAAAGAAGATCATAGAAGAATTGATGCCTTTGAATTATGGTGTTGGAGGAGAATACTAAAAGTGCCATGGACTGCCAAAAGAACCAATAGATCTGTTTTGGAAGAAGTGCAGCCAGAGTGCTCCTTGGAGGCCAAGATGGCTAAACTTCGTCTCTCATACTTTGGACATGTTATCAGGAGGGAACAGTCACTGGAGAAGGATGTCATGCTGGGTAAGATGGAGGGTCAGAGAAAAAGAGAAAGATCCCCAACGAGATGGATTAGCCAGGTGGCATCATTGATGGTATCAAGTGTGGCAGCGGTAGTGAGGTTGGCCCAGGATCGGACAGTTTCATTCTGCTGTGCATGGGGTCTCTATAAGTCGGTTCCGACTCAATGGCACCTGACAACAACAATGAGGCAACTGAAAATACCAGGTGGAAATTATTCCTCAAACTCATATCTTGGCTTTTGACCACAAACATATCTTTATTCTGGCTATGCAAGAGGTCTTCTGTAGCAGATTTGCCCAGTGCAATACGTTATTTGATTTCTTGACTGCTGCATAGGGTGTTGATAATGGACCCAAGAAAATTGAAGTCTTTGACAACTTCAATCTTTTCTCTGTTTATCATGATGTTATTTATTGGTCAAGTAGTGAGGATTTTTGTTTTATTTATATTAAGGTGCAACTCATACTGTAGGCTATTGTCTTTGATCTTCATCCATAAGTATTTTAAGTTCTTTATGCTTTCAACAATGCAAGGTGGTATAATCTGCACATCGCAGATTATTAATGAGTCTTCCTCCACTTTTGATGTTACAATCTATTTCACTTAATCCAGCTTCCCAGATTATTGCTCAGCTTAAATACTGGATTGTTGTTGTTGTTGTTGTGTGCTGCCAAGTTGGCTCCAACTCATAGCCAGCCTGTATAGGATTTTTGAGGAGCAACTGATGAGCTTGAACCGCCAGCTTTCAAACCGACTTTGCAGTCAGCACAAAATGTATATATATTTGTAGGTCTCCTTCTACTCCCTCTTATACCTATTCAACCTGAATGTCTATCCATTCATATACTTGTAGATCACTGTTATTGCAAGCTTTTGTATATAATAGTATTTATTTCTGTTGCCTTTAACTCTTGCATTCCTTCCTGTGTCTACCCCAACCTACATTTTTCTTTTCTTTTTTTTTTGGCCAATTTTCCTCTTATTGTATATTGCCTTCCCCTCTTGCAAGGTAACACATGTTTGCCTTCTAACCAGTGAATTTCAGCCCACCTCCTAACCACCCGTGGTAGTCATCATAGAATGTTTCTTTTGTTGTGAAAACTTTCCCTGACTTTTTACAACAGTGGTCTCATGAAATATTTGTTGTTTTGTGATTGACTAATTTCACTCAGCATAATGTCATACATGGGAGCAGAGTGGCTTTGTAGTATAAGCACTGGACCACAAGGTTGGTGGTTTGATCCCCTCATCCATTCCAGAAACAGATGAGGCTTTCCACCAAATGTTTAAAGCCTCAGAAACCCCATACATGGCATCTACGATTCAGATAGCCCTTAACAACAGTCTCCTCTAAGTTCATCTATGTTATGAGGTGTTTTACAGAATCATAGTTATTCTTTAATGCTCCATATTATTTCATGCTGTGTATGTACCAAAGTTTGTTTATCCATTGTTCCAGTGATGGGCATTTAGGTTGTTTCTATCTTTTTGCTCTTGTGAATAATGCTGCAATGAACATTGGTGTGAGTATATTTATTCATGTTATAGCTCACATATACCTAGCAAATATACTAAGTAACGAAATTGGTAGGTCATATGCTATTTCTATTTCCAAATGTTTGAGATAGTGCATTATGATTTTCCACAATTGTTGCACCATTTTGCAGTTCCACCTGCAGTGTATAATGGTTCTAATCTCGCATACCTCACCAGCATTTGTAGTTTTTTGTTTTGTAAACTTTGCTATTAATACTGGGGTGAGATCATATGTCACTGTTTTGATTTGCACTTCTTTAATAACTAATGGAGTCCTGATGTGGCACTGTGGATTAATGGGCTGTACTTCAAAGTCAATGAACTGCAAGGTTGACAGTTCAAGCTCACCAACTGCTCTTGGAAACCCTATACAGGGTCACTATGAGTAGGAACCAAGCCAAAGGCACATGACAACAACAATAACAAATGGTTGTGAGCATTTCTTCATATGTTTGTTAGCCATAGGAATATTTTCTTTGGTGAAGTGTCTGTCTTCTGCCATTTTTACATTCGATTATTTGTCTTTTTCTTATTGAGGTGTTAAAATTTTCTCTAAATTTTAGAGATTGTTTTTGATGTTGTTACGTGCCATCAAGTCGATTCCAACCCATAACAACCCTACATAGAGTTTCCAAGGAGCAGCTGGTGACTTTGAATCACCAACTTTGCCATTCAAGCTGACCTTACAGTCCAGTGCATTATCCTACAGCACGACACCAGGACTCCAAATTTATAGATTAGTACCTGATTAATGTCTTCTTTTAATATGAGTCCATTCAGATTCTCTATGCCATTTCATGTTATTTATGTAGATAATGTGCTTCTAGAGAAAGAAAATTTTCTGTTTCTTCTAGGTTTTCAAATCTGTTATATTGTGATGCCATCCATTTCATTATTTATTCATATTATTTGCATTGTGTCCTTCTTTTACTTTGTTAGATTTGCCAGTGGCTTGTTGATTTTATTAATACTTTCAAAGAACCAACTTCTTGTCTTGTTGTTCTTTCATATGACTTATTTCTTTCTGTTTTATTTATTTCTACTCTAATCTTTATTATGGAGTCCTAGTATGGTGCTGTATGATAAGTACTGAACTGCTGACCACAATGCCAGTGGTTCAAACACACCAGCTACTCCTTGGAAACCCCTTACAGGGTTGCTATGAGTCACGTCACAACTGACTTGACAGTGCTTAACAACAGCAACATTTATTTATTTATTTATCTTTCGGTAACTATAGGCTTACTTTGCTTCTCTTTCTAATTGTTGAAGATGTTATGTTAAGGGGTTGATTTTGGCTCTTTCTTCTTTTTGACTGTTTTTGTTTATTAATATAAATTGCCCTCTGTCCACTGTTTTTTGTTGAATCCCAAAGGTTTGGGTATGCTGTGTCTTCATTCTCATTTGATTCAAGGAATTTTTTAGTTCTTTAAATACTCAGTAGTTTTTATTTTGGCTGTTATTCAATTTCCATGTATTTGATTTTTCCCCTTTATTTTCCTATTGTTGATTTCTAATTTTATAGCAATGTTATCTGAAAGGTGCTTTGTAGTATTTCAATGTTTTAAAATGTATTGAGGCTTACTTTTGGCCTAACATGTAGTCTATTCTATAGAATGTTCTATGTGTACCAGATAAGAATGGTTATTGTGCTGGTGGAATGTTCTGTATATGTATATGAGGTCAAATTGGTTGATTGTATTGTTTAGTTCTTCCATGTTCCAAAAACCATGTGGGGACCCTGACTTCTCCTGGATTCACAAGGAGGAAAAAAATCAAATTCAGAATAAGCTCAAGGCTAATTCCTATGAAGCAGAAGTCAGACTTGCTTCTACCACACAGCCTTCTTTACCCTCTTCTGACACCAATTATTCCTCCCACAGCACTCTCTGCTTCACATCTGGGTTCCATAATGCATTGCAATGGCCACATATACCTCATAACAATACTCACAATGATCAGGTTTTTTTTTTTTTTTTTTTATGAAAGTGAGCAGGGTACAAAAAGTTCAGGACATAGCAGTTTCTCAGTCAAGAACACCTTTTGTCTGCCATATGGCAGGCACGTCTCACTCTTGTCTTTAGTCTTTCAGCCATGTGGTCCCTTGACCTCTGCCCTACTTGGGCAAGTGTTGCAAAGTAATTTTAGCCAGTCTGTGAATGTCCAGAGAACACATTTTTCAAGTTAGTCTCCTGCCCAAAGGCACTCAGCTTTACTCAGTCCATGGGTCCAGGGCCCGAAGCTGCTCTGTCTATCCATGTCACTGCCTCTGCTGTCACCTCTGCCATCACTGTTTTGCACACGTCATTCATGCACTTTCTCCTTAGTGGTTCTGGGATCGTCCATCTCTGTTTCTGAGATGCCTTCTTTTAAGCCTAGCTGGAGGGAAAAACTAACCAATCATAGCCTTGTTGTTGTTGTTATGTGCCGTGGAGTCGGTTCCAACTCACAGCAACCTTGTACAGGATTTCCGAGGCTGTAAATCTTTACGGGAGCAGAAAGTCTCATCTTTCTCCCGCAGAGCAGCTGGTAGTTTCAAACTGCTGACCCTGAGGATAGCAGCCCAATTCATAACCACTACACTACCAGAGCTCCTTAGAGTACTATATATATTATGTGCATGATCCCACCCAATCACTCAGTGGGAATTCAGAAGACTTTGGAAAGAGAAGCTGTATCAAGTTAATTTGAGGCACCACACCCGTCTTTGTGAGTTTTTTTCTATCTGTTCTGCCCTTCATCGAAAATGATCTATTAAAACCTCCTACTATTATTATAAGTGTTTCTCTGCTATTCATAAGATTTCCAGTGACTAAATATTTGGAAGTAGTTTGTCATCTGGAAGCTCATCTGAAACCTGTCCACTATGGGTGACAGTGCTGGTATTTAAAATACCAGTGGCATAACGTTCAGAATCACAGAAACTCACAAGCCACCACAATACGACAAACTGACAGACGAGTGGCCAAAAGAACCAATAGATCCATTTTGGAAGAAGTGCAGCCAGAGTGCTCCTTGGAGGTCAAAATGGCCAAACTTGGTTCTCATACTTCAGACATGTTGTCAGGAGGGACAAGTCGCCGGAGAAGGATATCATGTTTGGTAAGGTGGAGGGTCAGAGAAAAAAAAAAAAAAAAGAGGAAGACCCCCAACGAGATGGATTGGCCAAGTGACAGAATCGATGGACTCAAGCATGGCAACAGTAGTGAGGTTGGCCCAGGATTGGGCAGTGTTTTGTTCTGCTGTGCATAGGGTCGCTATGAGTTGGTACCAACTCGATGGTACTTAATAACAACAACAACAATTATTATAGGACTCCTGGTGTGGAACTGTAGGATCAGGACTGGACTGCAAATCAAAAGGTTGGCAATTCAAGCCCACCATCTGCTCCTCAGAAACCCTATAAAGGGTCACTATGAGTCAGAGTTGACTCAAAGACACTTTACAAAAATAACAACAAAAACTATTTTTAAAGAGTTTTGATTTGAGTTTGTGTATGTTAAGGCTCTTTCATTTATTGCGTTGATATTTATTATGGTTATGTCCTCTTGTTCAATTTACTATAGTATATATTGCTCTTCCTTGTTGCATATGTTGGTGTTTGCCTTGAAATCTATTTCATCAGAAGTTAATATTGCCATTCTTGTTCTCCTTTGATTACCATTAGTATGGTATGTATTTTTTCATCCTTTGATTTTTTTTTCTCTATTTTTGTCTATGAGTGTAAGGTGTGTTTCTTGCAAACATTATATGATCTATCCTGTTTTCTTATCCATTCTTCTACTATCTGTTTCTTTACTGGTGCATTTGATCCATTTACATTCAGTGTGCTTATCATCAATAGCTATGAATTGATTACTATCATTTTGCTGTCTGTTTTTGTTTTTTGTGTGTGGTGCTGCTGGTGTCTTTGTTCTACATAATTCTGTGCTGAGTTCACTTTGTTTGTCACTTTGTTGTTGTTATTTTAGTCTTACTAAATCTTTATAAATTTCCTCTTTTTGATTTTGAGGAGATTTATTAATTTTCTTTAAGGTTATCTTTAGTTTATTAATTTATTTCCAAGTTTAAAACAATTTGTTCTATCTTGAAATTACTTGACTTCCTTTCCATTTGGAAGTTCTATGACTATACTGTTCCCTCTTTTAAATTTGTAATTGCCTTAGTTACAGATTGATACTTCTGGTTTGCTATTTTCAGTTTTGGAGGTTTGTTTTACTTTGGTTGCTTCTATATCTGGGTTCTAGTGTTATACTGTAGAATAAGTACTAGACAGCTAACTGTAAGGTGTTGTCATGCATGTTTTACGTATGTATCTCAAGTTGTTATCTACTGTTAGTTCTCTATGCAAAGAACATCATTAAGTATTTTTGGTAAAGTTGGCCTGGTTTTTACAGGTCCTTTCATTTCTGTTTGTCTGGAAATGTCCTTATTTCACTAAAATATTTGAGGGCAATTTTGCTAGGTATCTGATTTGCAAGTTTTTCTTCTAGAGTTTTATACATATCATCCCATTGTCCTCTTATTTGCAAAGTTTCTGCTGAAATCTTAGAGTTTAGTCTCATTGGTTCTCCATCGTAGATAACTTTTCATTGTTCCTGAGCTGCTCTCAAGATTCTTTTCTTGCCTTGGTTTTGGAAAGTTTGATTATGATATGTCTTGGTGGTTTTCTTTTGGAGTCTTATACTGATTCAGGTTCATTCAGCTTCTTGAATGTATATCTTCTGGTCTTTTATAATGTTAAGGAAATTTTCTTCCAACAAATCTTTGACAGTTTTCTCTGTGCTTTTATTTAGTGACTTCCTGGTCTGGGATTCCAGTCACATATAAATAATTCTGCTTGATAGTGTCCCACATAATTCTTTATTGAGACTTTTGTTCACTCTTTCTGTTTTTCCTCTAGTAGGTTAGTATTGAGATATTTGTTTTCAAGTTTATTAACTTGGTCTCCCATTGATTTAGTTTTACTTCTTTGTCTTTTCTGTGTATTATCTGTTTCTGAAATCTTAATATAAATCTTCTGGATTTATATGAGCTAGTTTTATTTGATTTCAAATTTTTCATTAATTTTATCAGATTGTTCATGTAGTAGCTTTCTGAATCCTTCTAAAGTTTTTTATGTGTTCTTCATTTTATCTGCCACTTTCTTAACCTGTCTTTCAATCTGTTAAAGGTAATTAAATACATTTCCCTTGAATTATTTCTCCTGTAGTTCCACTGATATTTCTTTCTCATAAATGTTTTCTAGCTCTGCAGTTTTGGTCATATATTTGAGTCACTCTGTCTTATTTCTTCCTATGATTGGGTATTGTGTTTTGTGATTGAGACATTATTCTGTCATTTACTTAACTGATAATTGTATGTTGTTGTGTTCTTAAGCACTCACCACCTGCCTCCTGGTGAGTATAATATAGTATGGAGTATGCCATTGCCTGTTTGTAGTTCATAAAGTCCACTGAAGTTCAGGACAGGTTTGGCTGGTGTTGGCTACTGTGTATTGTTGATCATGTGGTACAGGAATTGGTAGTGGTTCTTGCATATTGGGTGTGACTACAAATGGTATGTGTGTGTGTATATATGTGTCATATGGACTTGGCTGCAAAGGAAAAAAGCAAAACAGAACAACTAAAAGAAGAAAAAAATTGAAATTAATAAAGAGGGAATAGATCCAACAGGCAGCAACAATAAAAACAATATAATAACTAAGAATCTTTTTTTTTTTAAAAAAAGGAAAATTAAAAACAAGGGAAGGGAAAATTTAAAAAGGAAATAAAATCCACAGTAAACAAAATTATGGAGTGCTGGTGTGGTATTGTGCCATAAAGCACTGGATTACAGGTCATTTTGAACCACAAGATCAGCAGTTCAAACTCACCAGCCACTCCTTGGAAACCCTGTACAGGATTGCTCTGAGCTGGAACCAACTCAATGAACTGAACGACAACAAAGGGAGGGGAGAAGATGATAATAGAAAGAGACAAGGAAATCATAAAGAAAAATCCAGAGGTGATATAAAAGAAAGGAGGGAAGGGAGAGAAGGAAAACAGTATAAAAGAAAAAAGAATAAAAGGAAAACAGAAAAAAGGGATTAAAACAAGGGAAGAGAGAGAGAAGAAAAAAACAAAAACAAAGAATAGACAAAATTGCGGCAGGGGCTGGACCCAGAGAGGAGAAAACTGTGAGGTACAGGGCACCTGGTCTGGAAAAGGAATGAGCGTGTGGGTGGTCAGTGCTAGGCGGAGTTCCTACCAGCCGAGGTGTTGTCTGTGGTCAGTGCATCTGATGTATAAAGAGTTTGTGCTGGTTCCAATGGTGGCTGAGGTTAGGGTGCTTGTTCCAAAAAGGAACTCTTTCAAGCCCAGAGGGTAGGTGGGGAAAGAGAAAGAGTTCCTCTTCACCCAGGGTTGTTCTGCTGAAATTCATGGGCCTCCAAATGCAGTTGTGGTGAACCCAGTGCCCAATCCACAAGAAAACATTTCTGGCTGCTGGCAGAATAGAGTCTATGCAGGGATGGGTGAGTGTCGGGCCAGGCCATGATTCTGGTCACCAGGAAGTTGTAGGAAAAAGGGAAAATCATACCTTTCTCATTGCCAGTCACCAGTGTGCATATGTGTTGTTGTGCATAGTCTTAATTGGACTTGAACTGCTGACCCTGCATTTAACAGCTCAACATGTAACCCACTATTCCACCAGGGCTACCTCACTTAATATTATTCTACCAACATTCATCATTGATGTTGGCCTGTCATTTTCTTTCTTTAAACATGCACTTATCAGCATGATTAAATTCCAAAAACAAGGTCTTTATGCAAAAACAAGCATTATGGGAAAATGGAGGATGACCACATCAACCAACTAAATGAAGGATGACTACATCATTACATAATTGCCAAATTAAATCATTACATACATAACTGAAAATCATGGCCCAGTCCAGTTGACATATAATCTTAACCATGACACCCAGCATTAGTGTCCTGTGGTGTTTGTTACTGTTAGACTTACATTGTTAATGCACAGAATAATCAAAGGGTAGAATTTTTACTACTGTTGTAAATGCAAAATGACAGATTATGAGACAGTCTATGGGGGAAGTGTCTATTTGACATGTTCCATGTCATTTTATACATACCCGTCACATTTTCATTCTATTGTAGTTATTAAACCAGTCCCTTCTCAGTAGATTTTTGAATGACTTCCAACTTTTCTGTATTACATAGTTGCAATGATTATTTATAAGCAGCTATTTTTGTACACTTGGTGTTAATATTTTCCATAGAGTAATTTTTTAGCCATGTTGTCAGTCAAAGGATAAGTATGTGATTTTTGTACTTTAAAAATTATTGCCAAAGTGTTTTTCAAAAAGGACACATTTATTTATCGTCAAACCACAAATTATGACAGAGCCTGTTTCCCCACATTCTTGTCAACTCTAGGCATCACAAGTGTTTCCCAATGTGAATATATATATATCACGTAACCTGCATAATTGTTAGTTATATTTAATAGCTCATTTATTGTGTATCAGACACTGCTAATTACATGATCTCATATATCCACAGACAATCTTATGAGTTTGGATATCTTTGCATAGGATTATTTGGCATTTTAATTTCATCTTTGTAAATTGTCTATTCTTGACCTTAAATTTAATTTTTCTAATTGTTTACTCATATTTTAATTGATTTGAATAGTATTTTTTGTGTGTGTTTTTCTTGCTTTCCTTTTTTTGTTTGGTGGTGGCATGGGCTATTATCCTTTGTATTCCTTGAAATTTTATTTGTCTTTAGCACATTCTTCTATTAGTATTTTTTTTTATTATTATTGAAGGTTTCTTTTGTGTGTGTGTGTGTGAATTGAGTGATAATTTACATGGGGGAGAACATCAGTTTTACACTCATCATTTCATTGCAATGATCACAATCTCTTCCATGCAACACCATTCAATAATATTTGCTTCTATTCCCTCTGTTTTTTTTTTTTTTGTTTGTTTTTGTTTTTTTATGTGTGTGTGTTTTGTGGGGTTGGTGCACAAAACCACTCAGGAATAGATAATCATTTAAACAATGAAATAGCACATTCTCCAGGCATACCTCCTGGCACCAGCACATAGCCTTTCTCTTTCCATGAGTCTGGAGTCCTCAGTTGCTCTATCTCTCCATGTCATCATCTCTCCCTCCATCTCTGGTGTCACTGCTTCTCTGGATTGTTGTTGTTGTTGTTAGATGCCATCGAGTCAGTACCGACTCATAGAGACCCTATGTACAACAGAATGAAACACTGCCTGGTCCTGAGACAACCTTACAATTGTTGCTAGGCTTGAGCCCACTGATGCTGCCACTTAGCCAGTCCATCTCACTTCCTCTTTTTCTCTGACCCTCCACCTTACCAAACATGATATCCTTCTTCTACAGTTGGTCCCTCCTGACAATATGTCCAAAGTGTGAGAGATGAAGTTTGCCCATCCTGGCCTCCAAGGACCACTCTGGCTGCACTTCTTCCAACACAGATCTCTTGGTTCTTTTGGCAGCCCGTGGCACTTTCAATATTCTCTTCCAACACCATAACTCAAAAGCATCAATTCTTCTACTGTCTTCCTTATTCACTGTCCAGCTTTTGCATGCATATGAGGGTATTGAAAATACCATGCTTGGGTCAGGTGCAACTTAGTCTTCAAGCTGAAATATCTGAAATTTTTTCATAAAGTATAAGAAGCAGTGAGATAAACTTCCTGGCATAATTCTGTTTAGTTCTTCAAATAGATGTAACAAGACTCAGAAAACAACCCCCTCGCTTTATGGAGCCCTTGATAAACAGGGAGGATAATCATTAATATAATCAGATGTTTTTGCATGTTGAAATTTAGGAAAAACAATTTTGAAACACTTTGACAAAAATTAAATAATATTCTATGGGCCATGACTGTGATAATAAAGACAGTACAGAGGAATGAAAGTTTTAAAAAACTGAATTCTCAGATGGAATGGTTGGAAATTATTCTAATGAGAGAGAAAAGAGGAGACAGTCATGACAAGCAATATGAATATAAGAAGAATTGATGCATTGGAATTATGATGTTGGCAAAGAATATTGAAGATACCACAGATTGTCAGAAGAATGAACAAATAATTTTTGGAAGAAATGCAAATGTAATGTTACATAGAAGTGAAGATGGTCAGGCTTCAGCTTGCTTACTTTGGACACATCATCTAAAATGGAAAATTACTAGAATACTAGAGCAGAAAGTCAGTGAGAATGAAGGAAACCCTCATTGAGATGTGTTGACATAATAGCAACGATTGCCAATGATTATGAAGATGGCATAGTACTAGGCAACGTTTCATTCCGCTATATATAAGCTTCCATGAATCAGAGCCAACTTGATGACAACTTACAACATGAAGACATTCTCTCTGGTGAACTCAAATGTAAGACAGACAAATATAATGAAAGAAAAGGTAGAACACCATTGATAGAAAAAGAATGGCTCATGTAAGAAACAGGAAAGCATAAGTCTCAAATGAAGTGAGTCTTGATAGAAATGATAAAATTATACCTAGAGGAAAGAAGAGGCAGTTTGAGGTATATACTCAAATTAACAAAGCATTCAACAGTGGAGAGAATATCCACTACAGGAAGTATGAGAAAAAGAAAGGATAATCAAGTTCTATTTTGCATTAATCTTCTCAGTCAAATAGACACCACTTATCTGTCAATTTATATTATGTTTGTGGCTTGCCTGTTGCTGTGAAGCTGTAAGCTATGCAGCCAGTATTTTAAATACCATCAAAGTCACTCATAGTGGTCATGTTTCAGCTGAGTTTCTAGACTATGACAGACAGGGTAGAAGGATAGTTGGACTCATGCTGAAAATTTAATAACTGAAAACCTTTTGAATACCAGTGGAACATAGTCATAAAGCATCAGAATATTGAATATAGAAATATTATAGATAACACCAGAAAATTGCCAGATATAGTGTGGGAAGATGAGCCCCTCAGATTGGAAGACATTGAAAGTATGGCAAGAGAAGAGCTGTCTCTTCAAAATAGAGTTGACCATGATGATGCGATTGGATAAAAGGCTTTCAGCACCTTCATTTGCTGATAGGAACAACTCAAAATGAGAAGAAACAGCTGTCAACATCAACTCATAATCAAAACATCGAATGTACAAAATATGGATCTAGGAAAATTGGAAGTTGTCAAAAATGAAATGGGACATATAAGTATTGATTTTCTAGACATTAGTGAGTTGAAATGGACTGGTATTGATGATTTTTAATTTGACAGTTATATAGTTTACTATTCTTGAAATAAAAAATTGAAGAGGAATGGCATCACATTAATCATCAAAAAGAACATTGAAAAAAATGTTTTCTTGTGAATTACGTGATAGTTTACATGGGAGAACATTAGCTTTACATTCGTCCTATCATATATTCTTACACTACCATGGTTACTATCCCCTCCATGCATCATCAGCCAACCAAAGGGTATACCCTGCAAGCCTGTCCCTAGTCATCAGCACACAGCCTCTCTCCCTCTCTGGGTCTAAAGTCCCCAGCCGCTCCATCTCTCCATGTCATCGTTTCTGCCTCCATCTCTGGCATCACTGCTTCTCTGGGTAGGGTCCTGCTCTCCATTCTTCTCCCTTGATGATCCCAGGGACCTCTGCTCCTAGACTTCAAAGTCAATCACTAGCCCCCTTTTACTACAAAACATAAAATGAACATTTTAATATCTCTCTTGAAGTATAATGCTGTTAGTGATAGGATAATGTCCATACACCTACAGGGAAGACCAGTACAATTTTAATTCAAATTTGGGTACCAACCACCAAAGCCAGTGATGATGAAATTAAAGAATTTACCAACTGTTTTAATTTGAAATTGATCAAATATGCAATCAAGATGTATTGCTAATTGCTGGTGACTGGATTGCAAAGGTTGGAAATAAAATGAAAGGATCAATAGCCAGAAAATATGGCCTTGGTGATAGAAATGATGCTGGAGATCACATGATAGAATATTACAACATCAATGACTTTAAAATTTTTACCTTTTTAAAATAATTTAAAGATGATTATACACATAGAATTCACCAGATGGAATACAAATAAATCAAATTGGCTATATCTGTGTGGGGAAAAAAACAGTGAAAATGCTCCATATAAGCCAAAACAATATCCGGAGCAGACTGTGGAATAGGCCATCAATTACTATATGCAGGTTCAGACTGAAGCTAAAAAAAAATTAGTACAAGACACTAGAGCCAAACTTGAACACTTGAACCTATCCCAGCTGAATTTGGAGATCATCTGAAGAACAGATTTGATATATTAGACACTAATGACAGAAGACCAGAAGAGTTGTGGGATGACATTAAGAACACCATACAGGTAGAAAGTAAAAGGTCATTAAGAAGACAAGAAGAAGGAAAAAAACCCAAATGGTTTCAATTTGTACATCATCAATACTAGAGCCTTGCTTTCAAGTGTAGAGATGCCAAAGGGAATGGAAGAAATCAGATGGTGAAAGACCTTAACAGAAATTTTCAAAGGGCAGCTCAAGAAGACAAAACCAGATATATAATGAAATGGGCAAAGATTGGAGCTATAAAACCAAAAGAGAAGAACATTCTCAGGATTCCTCAAGCTTAAGAAACTGAAGAAAAAATTCAAGCCTTGACTTCCAATATTGAAGGATTCTATGGGCAAAATATTGAATGATGCAGAAAGCATCAAAAAAAGATGAAAGGAATACAGAGTCACTATACCAAAAAGAAACGGGCAATGCTTATCCATTTCTGAAGGTAGCATATGATAAAGAGCCAATGGTACTGAAATAAGAAGTCCAACATGCACTGAAGGCTTTGGCAAAATACAAGGCTCTAGTATTGATGACATACAAATTGAAATTTTCCAACAAAGTAATACAACACTGGAGGCATACATTCATCTATACCAAGAAATTTTAAGATAGCTACTTGGCCAACTGATTAAAAGAGATCCATATTTGTGCCCATTCCAGTGAGAGGTGGCCCAATGGAATGCAAAAATCATCAGACAATATTCTTAATATAACATCAAGTAAAATTTTGCTAAAGATAATTCAAAAATGGCTATAATAGTGCACTGAAAGGGAACTGCCAGAGATTCAAGCTGGATGCAAATTCAGACATAGAATGAGGTATATCATTGCTGATATCAGATGGATCTGGGCTGAAAGCAGGGAATACTAGAAAGATGTTTACCTGTGCTTTACTCACTATGCAAAGGTTTTGATTGTGTGGGTTATGACAAACTATGGACAAAACTGTGGCTAATTCTGGAACACTTAATCATGCTCATGAGGAACTTGCACATAGACCAAGAGGCAAAGTTTGAACAGAACAAAGGTACACTGAATGGTTTAAAATAAGGAAAGTTGTGCACCAAGGTTGCATTCTTACATAATCCTTATTAAATCTGTATACTGAGTGAATAATCTGAGAGCCTGTAATATATGAAGAAGAACATGGCATCAGGATAGAAGGAAGACTTATTAACAACCTGCAATATGCAGATGATACAACCTTGCTTGCTGAAAGTGAGGGCTTAAAATATTGCTGCAAATTCAAAACTACAGCCTTTGGCATGTCTTGTCATGGGTTGCACATCAATGTAAAGAAAACAAAAATCCTTACCGCTGGACCATTAAATAATCATGATAAATGGAGAAAAGATTGAAGTTGTCAAAGACTTCACTGTGTTCAGATCAACGATCACCACTTATGGAAGCAGCAGTGAAGAAATAAAATGATGTATTGCATTAGGCAAATTTTATGCACATGATTTCTTCAAATTTCAACTCTGTAAAGTGTTGAAGAGCAAAGATGTCACTTTGAGAACTAATGTGAGCCTGACCCAAGCCATGGTATTTTCAATAGCCTCAGATGCATGTGAAATTTATATAATGGATAAGGAAGATCATAAACAAATGGATGCATTTGAGTTACAGTGTTGAGAAGAATATTAAACATACCATGAACTGCCAGAAGACAAACTAATCTGTCTTGGAAGAAATACAACTAGAATGCTCCTCAGAAGCCAAGATGGCCAGACTCTGTCTCTCATGGTTTATACATATTGCCATAATGGACCAGTCCCTGGAGAAGGATAGCATGCTTGATGAAATGAAAGGGCAACTGAAGTGATGGAAACCCCTAATCAGATGGATTGGAACACTAGCAGCCACAATTTCAAGCACAGTAGCAATTGTGAAGATGGCTCACAATAGGGTCACCATGAATTGGAACCATCTCAATGGCCCTTAACAATAACAACAATGAGTCAGAACCAACTGGATGACACACAGCCACCACCATCACCATATAGGGTTAAAAAAAAAAAAAATGCAGCTTGACAAGTAAATCAGTTGAAGACGTTTTTGTGTTAGGTCATTAAATAGCTGTCATTGAATTGCCTCTGACTCACAGAGTCCTTTTGTACAACAGAACAATATGTTGCCCAGTTCTGCTTCATCCTCAGGCCCACTGTCATATTTGAGTTGTGCAATTTATGTCACCATGGTTTCCCATGCCTTTGTTAACCCTTTGTTTTACCAAACACATTGTTCTCGTCCAGTGATTGATCCCTCCTGATGCCAAGTCCAAATCAAGTGAGCTGGACAATGCTGTTGTGATCCATAAGATTTTCTTTGACTGAGTTTCAGAAGTAGATTTCCAGGCTTTTCTTCCTCCTTAGTTTTAGCATGGATACTCCACTGAAACCTGTCCATCACAAGTGACCTTGCTGGTATTTGAAATACTGGTGACATAGTAGATTTTATCATCAGAGCTACACACAGACCACCACATAGTATGACAAACTGACAGACAGGTGGTCAATTTTTTGTTAAACCCATAATATTATGCCCTAAAACATCTGACTGTATGTGCAGGTAGAGTCTTACAGGAGCATATCTACTTTTTTAGGGGCCTGAAGCAATATGATTTGGGAAAATGCCCTTAAACAAAAAAATGAAAAATTGCAAATACAAAATTTGGTACAAAAATAAATATTTATTTGCAGAGATTAAAAAAGCATAACCAATTATCCATTTTTAAAAGTTGATAAATACTGCAAACATGCTGCTGTTAGGTGCTACAGAGTCAGTTAACAACTCATCATGACCCTATGAGCAACAGAAGCAAATACTGCCATTCTCGCAACATCTTCACAATCATTGCTATGTCTGAACCCATTGTTGCAGTCACTTTATTGCTCCATCTCATTGAGGGCCTTCTTCTTTTTTGCTGATCCTCTCCTTCTCCAAGCATGATGTCCTTTTCTAAGGACTGGTCCTTCCTGATAACATATTCAAAGTACATGAGACAAAGTCTTACCATCCTTGCTTCTAAGGAACATTCTGGAAAGCAGCTATACTTACCACCAACACCATACTAAGGAGCATTTTGACTATACATCTTTCAAGACAAATTTATTTGTTCTTCTAACAGTCCATGGCATACTCAGTATTCGTACCATCGCCATAATTCAAATGCATCAATTCTTCTTTTGTCTCCCTTATTCATTGTCCAGCTTTCACATGTATATGAAGCAATGGAAAATACTGTGGCTTGGATCAGGCATACCCTTGTCTTCAAGGTGACATCTTTCCTTTTTAATAATTTATAAAGGTCTTTTGCAATAGATTTGTCCAATGTAATAAATCATTTGATTTCTTGATTGCTGCTTCCATGGATGTTGATTGCAGATCCAAGTAAAAAGAAATCCTTGACAATTTCAGTATTTTTCCATTTATCATGTTGTTGCTTATTGGTTCAATGATGAGAATTTTTGTTCACTTTATATTGTGATATAATCCATACTAAAGGATAGTCTTTGCTCTTCATCAATGCTTCAAGTCCTCTTAGCTTTCATCAGGTAAGGTGTGTCATCTGCATATCTCAAATTGTTAATGAGTCTGTCTCCAATTCTAATGGTGGCTTTTCAGCATATGTATTGAATAAGTGTGGTGAAAGAATACAACCCTTATGTAATCACAAATGTACAGATTCTTAAAAAAAAAAGTTTTGTTGCTAATTGTCTGGTCTACCTCTCTAAGTTCCACTGAGTCCATTGTGACTCATAGTAATACTGTGTGAGGTTTATGTTGTCGTAAATCTTTATGGGAGCATAAAATTCTCTTTCTCCCATCGAGTGGCTTGTAGATTCACATTGCTCAGTCAGGAGCCTTTGGGCTTCTAACCGCAAGATCAACAGTTCAAATCTATCAGCTACTCCACAGGAGAAAGATTTCACTATGAGTCAGAATCAACTCAATGGCAGTTAATTATTTAAAACACATATTTTTATATTTTTTCTATGATTTTTAACTGTATACTTTTTGGTAACCTCTTCACTGACATCAATTAGTAATATTTTCTATATCAATTTTCTCCTAGCATGTTTAATAGAAATTTTATCACACTAATGGTTTCACTGTTTAAGTAATACTATCAGTTTATGCACATAAAGACAGAATTCTTATAAATTCTATTACATGTGACACTTCACTTTATAATTCATACACTGAGTATATTTCTGACAAAAGAGGAATAGACATTAATGAAAATTAAATATACCACTTAAAATTTAACATACCTGACAACTAGAAACATTTTTCACAGACCAACTTCTGACTATAATCCACTAAACCACACCCACTGTCCAATACTATCAAGTCAATTCCAACTCATAGTTACCCTAGGTAGAGTTTCCAACACTATAAATCTTTAGGAGATTAAAAAAAACAAAACAAAAAAACAGCCTCATCTTTCTTCCACACAGTAGCTGGTGGGTTTGAACTTCTGACTTTGTGGTTAGCAGCCCAATGCCTACCACACAGCACCACCTCCAGGACTTCTTGCTTCTGATTAGTACATTCTGTAGTGCAGTGAATTTTTTAATGTCTTTTCTAGTCATAGCTTTGTAAACTCCCACCAAATGACTTTTACCTGATGTGTCTAGGTAAGAAAAGGTAAGAGAATATGCTGATGGATTATATGATTCCATTGTGAGTGATTGTTACCAGGTCTAATTGTGATTTTACCAACCTTGTTGTTGTTGTTATGTGCCATTGAGTCGGTTCCAACCCATAGCGACCCTGTATAGGGTTTCCGAGGGTGTAAATCTTTACGGGAGTAGAAAGCCTCATCTTTCTCCCGCGGAGCAGCTGGTAGTTTCGAACCGCTGACCTTAAGGTTCGCAGCCCGATTCGTAACCACTACGCTACCAGAGCTCCTTTACCAACCTACTGGGTATAAAATGATCCATCTCAAAGTGAGAGGGTGATTGCACTACCATCTAAGAAGAGCCATGTCTTTGGACACTGAGATCCCTAAACATTGAACCTCCACAACCTAGAGACAGAAAGCTGTGACACCACTGGAGTGATAGAGGAGCAGAATACTAAAGCAGTAGTATTCCCAGCCCACAGAGCAAGTAAAATTAAATGACTTTGGGCAGGAGGCTTGCTTGTAGGATGTGGTGCCTTCAGGCACTTAATTGGGAGGGCTAGGTTTGCTGATTCACTGAGCAAGAACCAAGTGCCTTCAGACTGAGGCTTATGGTGGAGTGGTGTACCCTAAGAGCATTATCAGTAGCCCTAAAAAATGTTTTATAATGCTGCTTCAGCAGAGAGGGATCTGCCTGTGGGCATGGCCAAGAAGATCCTGTCCTGTGCCCCAAGCATTTTCTGATGCTGCATTGCAACCTATTAACGTTCCTAAAAGCCCCTTAACTGTGAGTATGTTTTCTGATTTTTGTGTGGTCAGTGCAATGAATGATCAAACCCAACTGTGAGATATTGGTGGTATATATATATATTTGCAAATTCAAAATTTGTTTTTCTTTCATGTTTTTCTGTGGCTGGACTCAATAGCATATTTTCATATTACTGCATACCTTTGACCCAGCACATCCATGTCACTGATTCTAGATAAGGTATACAGTAGATGATGGCTAGCCATAACCTACCTATAAGTGGAAGTGATCGCAAACAACAAGAAAAATCCCACACAATCTAGAAAAATGCATCACCCTCTGAACTTCACCTTACCACATCCCAACATTACCGATCATTCTAGTACCACCTAATCCAAGAAGAAGTGTGACAGATGAAAGTTGGAATAGAAAGGACAGGGATTGTAACAGATTCTAATTTTTAAATCTTAGTTATGTAAGTTTAAAATATATATATTGTTATGACCATCCCTAGGACCTCAGAAGTTACAAATGCAAGTGAGTGGCCCTGAAGCAGAAGCTTAATTAGCTTCATGGCTAATCTACTTCTGGTTCATTATAAACACCTCATTGAATATATTTGGAATCCAGAGAAGGGTAAAAAATATTTCTGTAGTACACTTGTAGCATAGCTTTCAGTACAGAGTCATTTCAAAAAGTCTCTCTTCCCTTGGCTTCCCTATTTACTTCCTTTTCTATCCCCTTTGCCTTGCTTCATCCTACCTTTCACAATCTTAGCCAAATTCTTGTTTCCATCCTGGGAGACTTTTGGTGGATCATTACATTCTTAGAGCAGAGTATACAGAAGATGTACAAATACTTCCCTTGATAATTTTCTTTCATATCTTAAGATAGATGCATTTTCCCATCTATTGGAGATGTTGTGATGAAAACAAAAGGTGAAGGATTACAGAACATATTAAAACTGAAAACACCTAAAATGGCTAACGAAATATGATCATGAGATTTTAAGATGAAATTAAAGGAATTCTTTCCTTCAAAGCTACAAATTCAATTTTCTTTATCACTAGTGGTTCCAAGCCTAAAATTTTGAGAAACACAGCTCTAGGCATATTAAATTATTGGCCCGATCCAGAACATGTCAAGGCCTCTTATATGTCACCCTTGGCCCTTTTTTGGAAGAGCAGTATTCCCCTTCTCTGCACAATGAGTTTTTGCTCAACTTTCAAGACCTAGTTCAAAGGCTTCCTCATTCAGTGAGATCTTCCCTGAATATTTCAAGTAAAATTAATTGTCTTCTTCTGTAACACTTTTAACCCTTATTTTATCATTTATAAGACATCTTATAATTATTTACCTATCTCCAATAAGATCATAATAGCTATGAAGCCAAGGTTATATTCTCCTTTGAAATCTAACCTACCATTTTATGCTGGTAAATGTTTTAACAACCCACTGTGGGGATAAAGCCAGGGTTGGGGAGACTGATTTGTAGCATTAATAATATTCCATGTTGTAAATGCTTCCACAGTGGCCAATTTCAGTTTATCAATGTGACAGTACAAAATAGGGAAGAGATGCTAAATAGCTCATAATTATATTTCCTTATGACAGATACAATAGATGAAAATAGCCTCCAGGGCTTGGATAATGGTAAAATGTAAAATAATTAGAATTGGATGAGATTTATGTATTTATTGCTTTTGTTTTAATGTAATTAATTTAATTATAATTGAAAATAATTTTATTTTTTTAGTAATGGCTGTGCTTAACAACTGATGCATACAATTCCTGAAGATTTAACAATCAAGTATCATGAGCTTGTCTAAACCAGCTCCAGCACAGCAGAAAGTGAATGGTGTCATATCAGAACAATCATATTCAGAGATCTGATTCATAAAGGACTAGGGGCACAAATTTGTTGTTGTTGTTGTGAAGTGTTGTCGAGTCAGTTCTGACCCATAGTGACCTTGTATAGGTTTTTCCAAGGAACAGCTGGTAAGCTTGAACCGCTGACCATGCAGTTCAAACCGACTTTGCAGTCTGCTGTATTAACCCACAGCACCACACCAGGACTCCCCCAGGGGCACTAATTATTGTTGTTAAGTGCTGTCCAGTCAGTTCTGACCCATAGCAACCCTGTTAGGGTTTCCTAAGGGTGGCTGGTAAGTTCAAACTGACTTTGCAGTTCAAACTGACATTGCAGTCCAGCACATTAACCCACGGAGCTATCCTAGGACTCCAGGGGCACTAATTGTTGTTTTTGTTGTTGTTAGGTGCCATCGAGTAGGTACCAACTCATAGGACCCTATGCACAACAGAAAGTTACACTGTCTGGTCCTGGACCAATCTGACAATTGTTACCACGCTTGAGCCCTTTGATGCTGCTATATTGCCAATCCATCTTGCTGGGGGTCTTCCTCTTTTGCCCTGACCCCTCAACCTTACCAAACATGATATCCTTCTCCAACAGCTGGTACCTCCTGACAGCATGTCCCAAGTGTGAGAGCTGAAGTTTGGCCATTGATAAGAATGCTGTTTATTGGTCCAATGGTGAGGATTTTTGTTTTATTTACATTGAAGTGCAATCCATACCGAAGGCTGGTGGTCTTTGTTCTTCATCAGTAAATATTTTAAGTCCTCTTCACTTTCAGCAAGCAAGGTTGTATCGTCTACATATCGCAGGTTGTTAATGAGTCTTCCTTCAATTCTGATGCCACGTTTTTCTTCATATAACTCAACTTCTAGGATTGTTTGTTTTAGCATACAGGTTGAATAAGTATGGTGAAAGAATACAACCTTGTCGCACACCTTTCTTAATTTTAAACCATTCAGCGTTCCCATGTTCTGTTCAAACAACTGCCTCTTGGTCCATGTACAGATTCCTCATGAGCACAATTAAGTGTTCAGGTATACTTCACAAAGTTGTCCATAGCTTGTCATAATCCACACAATTGAACGCCTTTGCATCATCAATAAAGCACAGGTAAACATCTTTTTGATATTCTCTGCTTTCAGCCAAGATCTATTAGAAATCAGCAATGATGTTTCTTGTTCCACGGCCTCTTCTGATTCTGGTTTGAACCTCTGGAAGTTCTCTATCAATGTATAATTGAAGCTATTTCTGTATTACCTTTAGTAAAACTTTACTCACATGGGATAGCAAAGAGATTGTCGGATGATTTCTGCATTCCATTGGGTCACCTTTCTTTGGAAAGGCTACAGATATCTTCCAATCAGTCATGCAGATAGTTGTCTTCCAAATTTCTTGGCATAGATGTGTGAGTGCCTCCAGTGCCACCTCACTTTCTTGAAAGATTTCAATTTTTATTCCATCAATTCCTAATGCCTTGTTCTTTGCCAATTCCTTCAATGCACCTTAGACTTCCTTCTTCAGTATCATTGTCTCTTGATCATGTGCTACCTCTTGAAGCGGCTGAACATCAGCCTTTTCCTTTTAATACATTTACTGTGTATGCCATCCATCTTCTTTTGATTATTTCTGCATCATTCAATAATTTGCCCAGAGAATCTTTCAATAACAAAAGTAGAGGCTTGAATTTTTATTTCAGTTCTCCCAGCTTGAGAAATGCTGAGTGATTTCTTCCTTTTTGGTTTTCTGACTCCAGATCTTTGCACATTTTGTTCAAATATTTGACTTTATCTTCTTGAGCTGACCTTTGAAATTTTTTGTTCAGCTCTTGTACCTCCTCATTTCTACCGACCCTTAATTCCATCTCTGATTATGTTATATTTTTATGTAATTCGCTACTTATTGCAATCAATAAAAACTTCAAAATTTATAATCTATAAAGGCAAATTACAGACAGTAATTAGAAAACTGTTGACCATTTCATAAATTCCCTATGAGATTAAGGAGAACAATGACCTACCACTTTCATTGTTGTTCTTGTTGTTGTTAAGTGCCGTCAAGTTGACTCTGACCCATAGCAACCCTGTAAGGGTTTCGGAGGAGCAGCTGGTGAGCTTGACCCACTGACTTTGCAGTTTAAATTGCTTTGCAGTCTGGCGCATTAACCCACAGCACCACACCAGAACTCCACCACTCGCATAATCTCTGCCAAATCATCTCCAGAACTGTTAAGAGAAGCATGGGTTTTCTAGCCTAATCTTACAAGCAGGATATGAGTCTTCAGATTGTACTGGTCTTGTGAACATTTGAACTAAAATGTTCTGGTGTATCCCAAGAATGACAGACTGTTGACCTTTCCTTGACATGAAATAAGATAATTCTGAGAGATTTCATGATGAATTTTATTTTATTTCAAATGTTCTTAGCTCTGGTGTTTGCTTCACCATATAAAACATATCTGCCCTGGGCTACATAATTGTTACTGTTGTTGCTAAGTGTCGGTTCTGATCCATAGAAACCCTGTTTAGTGTTTCCAAGGAGCAATTGGTGAGTTTGAACTGCCCACCTTGAGGTTCAAACCAACTTTGCAGCCCAGTGCATTAACCCACAATACTACATCAGGACTCTGGCTACATATTTAGAGATAAATAATTTTAAATAATTGAAAGTTGTTTTTTGTTTTTTTGTGTGTTTGTTTTTAGGTAATGCTATAACTTTTGAGTATGATTCTAATAAAAAATGACCTTCTTTATTTTATTTTTATTTTTCATTTTACAATGGCAAAAGAGAGACAAGTCATTTCATGAACCAAAATTGTATGTTATGTATGTATTATAAAGTAGGATCACAGTGCCTTTCACACTAAATTGGATAGGTTTCCAAACACAATTATTGTCCTTTGATATTTAGCATCAAGGAAAAAGAGAAACAGAAAACATAGAAAACTAAGGGCATGCATTTTAATGTGTTTAAATAAATTTAGTGTAGCTATATGAACTGTATGTACATATACCAAGTGTTTACAAAACATTAAAAGTTTATTTAACTTCTGATTAACTACTAAGGCATTAGAGAAATAAGTAAACATTGACTAGATCATGGTCACCCTACTAATACTGTCAGCATATCAATATCTCATTCATAAAATTTGTCTATGGTAGACCACAAACAAAATCATCTTTAAATATGGGTTGCTAAAAAATGGGTGGGTTAGGAAATGGCTGTTTGTAAGGGAACAAAATGAATGGTGATGCATGAAATCTAAATACAGCATGCCACACAGGCTTCCTAAGTAATGAATAATGATCACATTGAGCATTTCTGAAAAGCAGTGATTTCATGTGCAGTTCCCTGGGAGGATCAAAAGAACTACCTAAATATGGGCACATATCTATCCATCTTCTAAAACAAGGGGAAATGCTTGACTGTACACAAAGTCTCTGTTAAATCACATGTCTCTTGTTCTTAGAGATCAAATGATCATCATAACACTTATCATTGACCCCTGTTTGTCCTGTACAGGCATATTTATGAATTGTAAGTCAAGTTTAGATTTTTTCTAAGCCCCAAATATCGGGAAATAGGAAAATCTGTGATTAAACAAATAAGCAAATGGATTTTTGATGAGCTAAAAATAGAAGAAAATATTGGTGAGAAAGGTTCATTTATTTTTTGATATTATATTAGCCATTTGAAAATGAATACTTTTAAAAGACAAACACCTATGAAGGTGCTTCAAAATGTTTCTGGAAAATGGGATTTAAAGATAATGGAAATTTTCCATGAACTTTTTGAAACCCCTTCATATAATATGTTAAGTGCCAATCTTGCAGTGCAAACCAACCTTGCGGTCCAGTACTTTATCCTATAGCACCACACCAGGACCCCATAGTTACCTGAAAATGCATAACTAACCCATGTGCTTGTATTAAAATTCTTCTGTACATAGGCCCAGATTTGCATATAGAAATCACTTTTCATACCACTGGCGTATGTTAATCTTAATTTTTGAAAACTTCTAAATATTTCAGAATATTATCTAATAACCATTAATATAATGACTTTTGTAGTACTCTGTATTCTAGTTGTAATAATGGATTCAATTCCTCCTTCCCCACTAGTCTGCAGGTTTCCTGAAAATAAGTTTCAGATATTATTTGACTTTGGATTCTCAGCATACATTAATGCTAATTAACTGATGAATAAATGGTTTATTATAGAAAGAGATGGCAGTCTGTTTATTATAGAAAGAGATGGTTTATTATAGAAAGAGATGGCAGTCTGTTTAATTGAATTCCATTTATATTACAAACAATTATATGCATAGAACAAGTTCTGAACTATAGACAGCAAATTGCTAACAGTGGTTATCTCCAGAGAATGAGATGGGAGAAGACATAGCTTGAATCCTTTACTTTGTGCTTTGTATTCTCCTGACTGTGTAAATTATCCATTTACTACTTTCATAATAAAAATGTTTGAGACCAAAAAGAAATTGTACATAAAACTTAGTAGATGGAAAATTTGAAAAATATTGAACTCTTAATACATTTTTGTTGGAATAGTCACTAAGTTGATATCATTTATTTTGTTGCTTGAGGAAGAGAACTTGAATTTGACAGTTTTCAGAATTTAAAATTTCTGTTTGTTTTGTGGTTTATTGGATGTGGCTTCTCTTCTGTCCTGTGTTGGTTTCCTTTTTTTCCACAGTTCTTGGTTTCCTCACTTAATCATCAGCACACTCAAAAGTGACAGAAAACGTTTTTTTCTGAATTCCTGGGAGAGACCATTCCAAAGTATTTCCTCGTTCATTTAGAGCACTATTAACTTCAGTACAATTACTTTTACATTAGTATATTAGTGTCTTGTCTAACTATGCATTCCATATCTACAAAACTAAGTGATGACTTTAAAATTTCCCCATTCTTCCTCTAGGTATCCTCTTGTCTTGACCAATTTGCTTAATTGTTTATAGTATGGCACATGCTTTCCATTCAGAAAGACTTTTCCTCTTTAGATTGGTAAGACAAAAACAAACAAACCAACAAATAAGTGCTAATAGATGTGATTTCACACACAACTAATAAAGCTACATTATTAGCTTGGGCTTGAATTCCATTGATAATAGTAGCAATTAACTTTTCTATTGGGTCTCAGATCCTTCTATCCCTGAGAGTGCGCCACAAACTTCAATGCTGAGAATTCTCCCAGGCATCTTAACTTACATGGACTCCATTCCTTGTCTTCGGCTTTTCTTATTTAATAAAATTCCCCTTCTTTTTGATTCTTCCTTCACAATATTTACTATAACTACTACCACTTAAAATCATAGCCTGAAATATATAGAAACTATTATGTTGTTGTTGTTCTGAAATATATAGAAGCTATTATAGAGAAACTATTTCAATAGTTTCTATTTAGTAGTCTATATAGAAACTGTTTCAAATATAAACTGTTTCTGTAGCTTTCTAGAGCCTTCAATTGTTCTTTTTTTAAAAAAAGTATTTTATTTTAAGGTTTTTATTGTGGATTGAGTGAAAATTTACAAGGCAGATCATCAGTTTTACATTTAAAAAAAATCATACACCTTGTTTCATTACAATGATTATAATCCCCTTCATGTACCATCAGTTAGTAGTATTTCTCTCTATTCACTTTAGCTTTTGTTTTGTTTTAAGCACTCAGGCATATATAATAATCTACATCACCAAAGGGCACATTCTGCAAGTCTGCCTCCTGGCTGCTGTCTGTTAGTTCCTCTCTTCCCATGAATCTAGAGTCATCAGCTACTCCCTCTCCCATGTCCCCATCTCTGCCTCCATCTCTGGTGTTGCTGCTTCGCTGGATAAGGTCTCACATTCCGCTTGTGCTCTTCTCCATTGATGGTCTTAGGGGCCTTTGTTTCCAGACTTTAAGGTTAACTACTCCCACGTTTTTGTTAGAAAACTTCTACCTTTAAAATTGTGACAATCACAATCAGTCATGATAACCATGAACACTATTGAATCATAAGAATCAGATCCTCATCTTTTTTTAACCAGACTTATCTAGACAAGATGAAAACTATTCAATGGGGACTCTTTTTCCCCACACAGTATTAAACTACATTCTCCCTTGAAACCTTGTAGGCCAGTCACTTTGTGCCTTTATTGCCCTCTCATTTTAGGAAGCCAATGTCAGAGTTGCCCATCCTTATCTACCCTGTATACAGAGGGGATAGCATTGATTCTTGATGTGAACACTCCTTCACTCTCTGTTGGTGTTTAGAGTCACTACCTCCATGAGTAACAAAAAGTCATTAAGGAGACAATAAAGAAGGAAAAGGTCAAAAAGGATGTCAGGAGAGACACTGAAACTTGCTCTCCAGCATAGAGATGGCAAAGGAAATGGAAGAAAGAGGAGGTACAAGAGCTGAACAGAAAATTTCAAAGGTCAGCTCAAGAAGATAAAGCCAAATATTACAACAAAATGTGCAAAGATCTGGAGTCAGAAAACCAAAATGGAAGAACACTCAATTCTCAAGGTGGGGAGAACTGAAGAAAAAATTCAAGCCTC
>NW_006408854.1:1633706-1635669 GCF_000296735.1 Chrysochloris asiatica
CATACTTATTTAATCTGTATGCTGAGCAAATAATCCAAGAAGCTGAGTTATATGAAGAAAAATGTGGCATCAGGATTTGAGGAAGACTCATTAACAACCTGCAATATGCAGATGATACAACCTTGTTTGCTGAAAGCGAAAAAGACTTAAAATACTTAATGATAAAAATCAAAGAGCACAGCCTTCAGTATGGATTGCACTTCAATGTAAAGAAAACAAAAACCTCACCACTGGACCAATAAACAACATTCTTATCAATGGAGAAAAGACTGAAGTTGCCAAGGACGTCATTCTTCTTGGATCAACTATCAACACTTATGAAATTAGCAGTCAAGAAATTAAGCAACATATTGCATTAGGCAAATCTACTGTACAAGACCTTTTTTAAGTGTTGAAGAACAAAGATGTCAACTTGAGGACTAAGGTGTGCCTTACCCAAGCCATGGTATTTTCAACAACCTCATATGCATGTGAAAGCTGGACAGTGAATAAGGAGGACCGCAGAAGAATGGATGCTTTTAAGTTATGGTGTTGGAGGAGGATATTGAAAGTTCCATGGGCTGCCAAAAGAACCAACAGTTCTGTGTTGGAAGAAGTGCTGCCAGAGTGCTCCTTAAAGCCAAAATGGCCAAACTTCGTCTTTCATACTTTGGACATTTTGTTAGGCAGCACCAGCTGCTGGAGAAGGATATCATGGTTGGTAAGGTGGAGGGTCAGAGCAAAAGAGGAAGACCCCCAGTGAGATGGATTGACAATATGGTAGAATCAATGGGCTCAAGTGTGGTAACAATTGTCAGGTTGGCCCAGGACTGCGCAGTGTTTCTTTCTGTTGTACCTAGCGTCACTATGAGTCAGCACTTACTCGAAGGCTCTTAACCACAGCAAAAAAGCACTGTGTTATTGTCTTTATTAAGTGCTATGAGTCAGTTTTTACTTACAGTGATGCTGTCTAGGGTTTCTGAGGAAGAGGTTGTGGGTTTGAGCTGCTGACCTTGTAGGTAACAGACTAGTGCTTATCCTACAGTGCCACACCAGGACTCAATCATGATGGGAAATCCATCACCATTGGCAAACACTGAAAAGTTCTTGATCACATACTCTATCCCCAGCAAGTTTCACATACACATCCACAGAAAAAGCTAGAGACAAAGTTTTGCTTGCATGGGTCCACACTCATTACTCAGGTCTCCTTAGCCTCTTATCTATCTGAATTTCCTTTAGTTTATCATTAATTTAATAAAGAGAAAACCTCTGGATTTGTGAGGTGATTTGAAGGATGCATTTTATTCCTTTAAAAAAGAACAAAAAACTTTCCAGGATATTAGTAAAAGAGGCAGAAATCAGTCCTATATGCATGTCAAAGACCAGGTTAAGGAATTTTAGGTTAGAATGAAATTAATCTCACATTCTGTAGTTGAATAGATTAAGGTGAGTAAAGTTAAAATGAAATTAAAAAAAAAAAATCCACAAAGCATTGTAACAACAAAATGTTTTTTAGATTGTTTAATCATTCATTCATTCAATGCTGATTAGGCACATTTTACATACAAAGCACCCCTTCTCTTTCATTTTACTAAGAATGCAGAGGTATAGTAAGAAAACTCATTGTTGCCTTTGATGCAGGTTCACCACACGTTTGTCTGTTTGTCATACCGTTGTTGTTTTTGTGCTGTCAGTGATGTTGGAAGCTACTCCACTGATATTTTAAATACCATCAGGATCATCTGTGGTGGATAGGTTTCCCTATGCTTCCAGATGAAGACAGACTAGGAAAAAAGGAGAGGTGGAACATTTCTGAATGGTTGGCTATTCAAACTTTATGAATAGCAGTGAAACATTGAGTGCTATACACAGGAATATAAAAACCTTATGAATAGCTGTGGAATATTGTCACATATAGTCCCAAATATATGGATCCCTCAGGTTGGAAAATACAACTCAAAAATGTAAGTTGGAAATAACT
>NW_006408854.1:1636048-1655355 GCF_000296735.1 Chrysochloris asiatica
AAATTTAGACACCAACCACAAAGGCCAAGGAGAATGCAATTGAAGAATTCCACCAACCTTTTCAGTCTAAAATTGACCAAACATGCAATCAAGATGCCCTAGGGAGAGAAACAATTGCTGGTGATCACATGGTGATAATTTTGACAGACCAATGATATTCATTACAAATACTATTTTTCAACAACAGAAATGGCAACTATACACGTGAATCTCCCCAGATGGAAAATATAGGAATCAAATCAACTACATCTCTAGGAAGAAACAATGGAGACGCTCAGTATCATCAGCTAAAATAAGGCCGGGGCAGACTGTGAAACAGGCATCAATTGTTCATATGCAAGTACAGGTAGAAATGAATGAAACTTAAAACAAGTCCATCAGTGGAAAATAAGACACTGAGTGTGTTGCTCCTGATTTTAGAGACCATTTCAAGAACAGATTTGATATATTAGATACTAATGACGAAAGATCATTATAGAAGTTGCAGGATGACATCAAGAACATGATCCATAAAGAAAGCAAAAAGACAGGAAAGAAAGAAAAAGCCAAAGTGGATGTCAGAAAACACTCTGAGACTGGCTCTTGCACATGTTTTTAGTTGTCGTCAAATTGGTTCTGATCCATAGAGACCCTATGTACAACAGGATGAAGCACTGTCAGTCCTATGCCATCCTCACAATTGTTGCTATGCTTGAGCCCATTGCTGCTGTCACTATATCAAGCCATCTCAAAAGGGCTCTCTTTCTCTTTCATTTTACTAAGCATAATGCCTTTTTCCAAGGACAGGTCCCTCTTGATTATATGTCCGAAGTGTGAGAGACAAAGTCTGATCATCTTGGCTTCTAAGGAACATTCTGGATGTGCTTCTTGAAAAACAGAGGTGCTTGTTCTTCTGGGAGTCCCTGGTACTTTTAATATTCTCCTCCAAAACCATAACTCAAATGCATTAATTTTTGTACGATCTTCCCTATTCATTGTCCAACTTTTATATGCTTATAAGGCTATTGAAAATGCCATGGTATGGGTCAGGTACACCTTAGTACTCAAACTGACATCTTTGCTCTTCACCATTTTAACTATGTCTTGTGCAACAGATTAGCCTAATGCAATATGTCATTTGATTTTTTGACTACTGCTTCTATTAGTGTTGATGGTGGAAATGAAGTCTTTGATATTTTTTTTCCATTTTTCACGGTGTTATTTATTGTTCCAGTGGTAAGGGTTTTTGTTTTCTTTATATTGAGATGAAACATATGTCTTTGATTTTTCATCAGTAAGTATTTTAAGTCCTCTTTGCTCTCAGCAAACAAGCTCTTGAACATAGAGAAGAATGAAAGAAATGATGACATAAGAGAGCTGAATAGGAAATTTCAAAGGGACACTTGGGAAGTCAAAGTATTATAATGAAATGTGCAAAGACCTAAAGTTGGAAAACCAAAATAGAAGAACACACTCCGCATTTCTTAAGATGAAGTAACTGAAGAAAAATTCAAGCCTCAACTTGCAATATTGAAGAATTCTGTGGATAAAATATTGAATGATGCAGCAAGCATCAAAATTAAATGGAAAGAATATGCAGAGTTGCTATACCAAACATAATTTGTCAATGTTCATTCATTTCAAGATGTACCATATGATCATGAACTGATGATATTGAGTAAATAGTTCAAAATGGTATGGAAAGCACTGATGAAAATCAAGGTTCCAGGAATTGATGGAATACAAATTGAAATGTTTCAACAAATTAATGTGGTACTGGAGGCACTCTGTCATCTATACCAAGAAATTTGGAAGGCAGCTACCTAACCAATCGATTGCAACAGATCCATATTTGTGCCCATTCCAAAGAAAGGTGACCAACAGAATGCAGACATCATCAAACAATATCAATCTCACATGTGAGTAAAATTTTGCTTAATATTTCAAACACTATTACAGCAAACCACCACTTGTCTATTAGTTTGTCACACTGTGGTGGCATGCATGTTCCTGTGATTGTAGAAATATTGCCAAGGGTATTTTGAATAACAGCAGGGCCCCCATGGTGGACAGGTTTCAGCTGAGCTCTCTGATGAAGACAGATTAGGAAGAAGAGACATGGACAATTCCTGAATATTTAATCACTGAAAACCTTATGGACAGCAGTGTAAAACTGTCAGCACCAGAATATCGAATACTGAAACATAATGAAAAGCACCAGAATACTGTCAGATATAGTGCCAGAAGATGAGCCCCTTAGGTTGGAAGGCACTTAAAATGTGACTGTGGAAGAATTACCTGCTAAAAGTAGAGTTTATCATGATGACATGAATGGAGTAAAGCCCTCAAGACCTTCATTTGCTCATAGGGACAACTCAAAATGAAGAAAAATAGCTGTAAACATCCATTAATAATCAGAATATGGAATGTAGGTATTCTAAACTGAGAAAAATTGGAAATTGTCAAAAAGGAAATGGAATGCATAAACATCTATAACCTAGGTATTAGCAAGCTGAAATGGACTGGTATAGGTCATTTTGAATCTGACAATCACACAGCTTACTATGCCATGAATGACAAATTGAAGAGGAATGGCATAACATTCATCATCAAAAAGAACATAATCAAGATTAGACCAATTAATAGCACTATTATCCAAATTTATGCACCAACCACTGAAGCCAGTGATTTTGAAATTGAAGAATTCTACCAAATTCTTCACTCTGAAATTGATCAAGCATGCAATCATAAAATATTGATAATTACTGGCGATTGGAATGCAAAGGTTGGGAAGAAAGAGGACGGATCAGTAATGGGAAAAAAAGGCTTTGGTGATAGAAACCATGATGGAGATTACATAATAAAATTTTGCAAGAACAATGACTTTTTCATGCAAATACCTTTTTTAAACAATATAAAAGACAACTATACACATGGACCTCCCCAGATGGCATACAAAAATCAAATAGACTACATCTGTGGGAAGACATGACGGAAAAGCTCCTTATCAGCAGCCAAAACAAGGCCAGGGGCAAACTGTGGAACAAACATGAATTGCTCATATACAAGTTCAGGCTGAAGCTGAAGAAAATTAAAACAAGTACAATAGAGCCAAAACATGAACTTGAATGTATCCCACCTGAATTTAGAGATCATCTAAGGATTTGATGCATTAGACACTAAAGACCAAAGACCAGAAGAGTTGTGGGATGACATCAAGGCCATCATATAGGGAGAGAGCAAAAGGTCATTAAGAAGACAAGAGATTAAAAAAAAAAAAAAAAAAAAAGGATGTCAGAAGAGACTCTGAAACTTGCTCTCCAGTGTAGAGATGCTGAAGCAAATGGAAGAAGTGAAGAGATGCAAGAGCTGAACAAAAATTTCAAATGTCAGCTTGAGAAGAAAAAGTTAAATATTATAATGAAATGTGCAAAGACTTGGAGTTAGAAAACCAAAATGGAAGAACACACTCAGCATTTCTCAAGCTGAGGGAACTGAAGAAAAAATTCATGCCTCAACTTGTGGTACTTAAGGATCTATGGACAAAATATTGAATGATGGAGAAATCAAAAGAAGATGGAAGAAATACAGAGTCACTGCACCTAAAAGAAATGGTCAATGATAAACCATTTCAAGGGGTAGCATATAATCAAGAAACAGTGACGTCAGGAATAAGTCCAAGGTGCACTGAAGGCATTGACAAAGAACTAGGCACCTAGAATAATTGGAATACAAATTAAAATCTTTCAACAAACTGATGTGACACTGGAGGCCTTCACTTGTTTATGCCAAGAAATTTGGAAGACAACTACCTGGCCATGGGACTGGAAGAAATCCGTATTTGTGCTAATTCCTAAGACAGGTGACCCAACGAAATACAGAAATCATTGAACAATATCACTGATATCCTATATGAGTAAAGTTTTACTAAAAAAAATAAAAAGTGACTGCAAAAGTACAGTGAAAGAGAACTTCCAAAGGTTCAAGATGGATTTAGAAGAGAATGTGGAACAAGGGATATCATTGCTGATGTTAGATGGATTTTGGCTGGAAGCAGAGGATACCAGAAAGATATTTACCTGTGCTTTATTGACTATGCAAAGGCCTTCAATTGTGTGGATCATGACAAGCTATGGACAACATTGCAAAATATGCATATACTAAAGCTCTTAATTGGACTCATGAAGAACCTGTACATAGACCAGGATGCAGCTGTTCAAACAGAACAGGGGAACACCGAATGGTTTAAAATTAGGAAAGGTGTGTGCCACAGTTGTATTCTTTCAGCATACCTATTCCATCTGTATGCTGAGCAAATAATCCAAGAAGTTGGATTATATGAAGAAAAACATGGCATCAGGATTGGAGGAAGACTCATTAACAACCCAAGATTTGCAGATGATACCACCATGCTTGCTTAAAGCCAAGAGGGCTTAAAATGCTTATTGATGAAGATCCAAGACCACAGCCTTCAATATGGGTTGCACCTCAATGTAAAGAAAACAAAAACCCTTACCACTGGACCAATAAACAACATCCATATAAATGGATAAATGACTGAAGTTGTAAAAGACTTCATTTTGCCTAGATCAACCATCAACACTCATGAAAGCAGCAGTCAAGAAATCAAACGATGTGTTGCATTAGGCAAATATTCTGCCCCAAACCTCTTTAAAGTGTTGACAAGCAAAGATGTCAGTATGAGGAGTAAGGTGTACCTGACACAAGCCATGGTATCTTCAGTAACCTCATATGCATGTGAAAGTTGGACAGTGAAGAAGGAAGACTGTAGAATTTATTCATTTGAACTATGGAGTTGGAGGTGAATATTAAAAGTACTCTGTCTCATTGACTTGGAGATGAGAGAGAGAAGAGGAAGGGCTGGTTGGTCTAAAGTGTGGTGAGACCTGGGGACACCTGAGCTCATGGACAATGACATAGTCACAGAGGGCTAGAGCTGAAAGTGAAGCATCCAGCTAATATTAAGTGAGGGGAGATACACAAGAACACCCAAACTTGCAGATAGTACCTATATGACCTAGCCTCTAATGGCTTGATAATCAAAACTCGACTAGAGGAAGATAAAAAAGAAAATATTTTGGTAAAAGAAATGAGGGTGTAAATTGCTACAATTCGATAAACTTGACCTATACTCATGGAGGTAGTAACTCTAAATACCAAAAGAGAGGGAAGGAATCTTCACATCAAGTATCAGCCCTATACCGTCTGTACACAGGGTAGATAGGAATGGGCAACTTAGACATTGGCTACCTAAAATTAGGGTGCGATAAAGGCACAGAGTGACTGGCTTACAAGGTTTCAAGGAGGAGTTTAACAGTGTGTGGGGATAAAAGTGTCCCCACTGACAAGTGTTCATCTTGTCTGGATGGGTCTGGTGAAAAGTGATGGGAATACGATTCTTATGAATGTTATCACATTGTTATCACGACTAATTGCAACTGTCACAATTGTCAAGATAGAAGTTTTCCAACAAAAACATGGGAGTAGTTAATCTTATAGTCCATAAACAAAGTACCCTAGGACCATCAAGGGAAAAGAGCACAAGCAGAATGTGAGACCTTATCCAGAGAAGCAGCGTCACCAGAGATGGAGGCAGAGATGGGGACATGGAGAGAGGGAGCAGTTGAGGACTCTAGATTCATGGGGAAGAGAGGGACTAAGAGCTGGTGGCCAGGAGGCAGACTTGTAGAATGTTCCCTTTGGTGGTGTAAATTATTATATATGCCTGAGTGTTTAAAAAAAAAAAAAAAGAACTAAAGTTAATAGAAAGAGATACTGTTATTTGATGGTACATGGAGGGGATTATAATCATTGTAATGAAACAAGGTGTATGATTTGTTGAATGTAAAATTGATGATCTGCCCTGTAAACTTTCACTCAATTCACAATAAAAACTAAAAAAAAAGTACTATGGACTTCCAAAAGTAATCTATGTTAGAAGAAATATAGCACAGACAAAACATTCTTTAGAGGCCAGGATGTCCATACTTCGTCTTTCATATTTCAGACATATTGTCAGGACATACCAGTCCCTGAAGTAGTATATCATGTTTGGTAAAGTGGAGATTAAGATACAAAGGAATATCTCCAATGAGATGGATTGGCACAGTGGCAATAGCAATGGGCTAGGTGTAGCAATGATTGTTATGTTGGCCCAGGACCGGGAATAGGGTTGCTGTGAATTGATACCAACTCGATGGCACCTACCAACAACTACATTGCAGCAGTACAGATAGCTGCTGCTAGGAATTCAAGCCAGATTCAGAAGTGGATACGGGATATCATTGCTGGCATCAGATGTATTTTGGCTGAAAACAGAGAATACCAGAAAGATGATTACTTGTACTTTATTGGCTACACAAAGGTATTTGGCTGTGTGCATCTTAACAAACTCTGAATAACACTGGAAAGAATGGGTATTGCAGAACACTCAATTATGCTCATGAGGAGATTATGCATAAACCAATAAGTGATCATTAGAACAGAACAACAGGATACTGACTGGTTTAGAATCAGGATAGGTGTGTGCCAGGACTTTATCTTTATTCAATTTGTATGCTAAGTAAATAATTGGAGAAGCTGCAATATATGAAGAAAAATGTGGCAACAGGATTGAAGGAAGACCCATTAATAACCTGTGATATACAGATAACACAACCTTGCTTGTTGGAAGCAAAGAGAACTTGAAATGTTTACTGATTAATATCTAACAGTACAGTCTTCAGTCTGGATTGTACCTAATTGTAAAGAAAACAAAAATCTTCACATGTGGACCAATAATAACAGCATGATAAATGGAGAAAAGATTGAAGCTGTCAACGTCTTCATTTGGCTTGGATGCACTATCAACACTCATGGAAACAGCAGTCAAGAAATGAAATTGATGTATTGCATTAGGCAAATCTACTGCAAAAGATCTCTTTGAAGTGTGAAAGAGGGAAGATGTCAGTGTGAAGACTGGTATTTTCAATTGCCTCATATGCATGTGAAAATTAGACAATGAGTAAGGAAGACTGTAGAAGAATCTGTGCATTTGAATCATGTTGTTGTAAAAAGAGTATTAAAAGTACCATGGATTGTCAAAAGAACAAGCAAGTCTGTCTTGGAAGAACTGCAGCTCCTTAGAAGTGAGCATGTCAAGACTTTGTCTCTTGTTCTTTGGGACAAGTTGTCAGGAGAGACCAGTTCCTGCAGAAGGGCATCATGCTTGGTAAAGTGGAAGGTCAGTGTTGTAGTAAAAAGAGGAAGATCCCCAATGAGATGGAAGCAACAATGGGCTCAAACATAACAACAATTGTGAGGATGGCACAGGACTAGGCATTATTTTGCTCTGTTATGCATTGGCTAATTATGAGTAAGAACTAATTTGATGGCACCTAACAATTGCATTAGGTAAATCTGTGGCAAAAGACTTCTTTGAAGTGTTACAGAGCTAAGGTATCAGTGTGAGGACTGGTGTTTTCAATCGCCTCATATCCTGGTGTGGCGCCAGGGGCTAATGTGCTGGACTGCAAAGTCGCTTTGGACTACAGGTTGGCAGTTCCAGTTCACCAGCTGCTCCTTGGAAACCCTATACATGGTCACTATGGGTCAGGTTAATGGTACTTAACACAACAACAACATTAATTCAGGGGATAATAAAAAGAGGAAACATACAGATATGGATAAAGAGAAATGCAAAAAGAAAAGAGGAATTAAGATAAGGATTTTGATGGTAATCTCGGGTATCACTTGTTTGCCAAACCTAGGGATATTCAGAATATAATTTGAGAAGTTCTGATGGCAGAACCTCTTATGAAATTATTGTCCCATTGCATTAAATGATACGTAAGAGTCCACAAAAATTGTTAGACCATTTCAAATATGTATGGCTTTCAACATGGAAATAAGTGACTCATGAGCCTTCAAGCTGCTGTTACTAAACTTTCCCATTTTGTGAAGTTGTTTATTTAATGAAATGATGCTCTCTCCTACAGTGCTGATAGACTAGCTGCCAAACCATGTGAACTGCATTTAGACCACAATTGCAAAATGTATTGCAGTGTAAAGGATAAATAAGTCAGGCACTTTCCTGTGATTCCATATTAAAAATTCTGGTAGAAAATAAACATACAAAAAAAGATCCTTGTGAAATTTTACATTAAAAAAGTGTTATTAGATTCAGTAGTTTATGAAATACCTTCTGCTTTGCTCTCTGAAGGAGAGTTGAAGTTGTTTGTTTTCATTGTGTTACTACTTCAACAGAGAACAGGAACACTTTATCCTCCCATGGCATGAATACAGGAGATGATTGCAGACAAAACAAAGTGGAGCAGTATTTCATACTCTTATTAACCCTGTGGTTCATAACAAAAAGGATTTTATGAGAAAAGTATCAAATTGTAGACCTGACAGTAGTAATGTGGATTATTGTCAATTACAGTGACTAAGTACAAATGGAAGTGAATTTACTCAGCACGTGACTCTCAGGTGACCTGCTTCAGAGTCACCTGAAAAGTCTCATTCCTAAACTCTGCCTCCAGAGATTCTAATTTTTTCAGGTCTGGGATAAGGCTGGGAGTCAGCACTTTAAATAGGTTTTCACAGGATTCTAATGCAAATTGATGTTTGAAAGTTACCAACCAAGAAGAAAAAGCATCTTCTATAATCGTTCTGCTGTGCATAATGTCACTGTGGGTCAGTACCGACTCAATGGCACCTAACAACAACCTCAGGATCAGCAGTTTGAAGTACCAGCTGTTCTGCTGGAGAAAGATGAGGCTTTCTGCTCCCATAAAGATTTACAGCCTCAGAAACCCTGTACAGGGTCGCTATGAGTCAGAACCGACTCCACGGTACATGATAACAACATCAGTTCTGTTGAAGTCCTGGTTTGGCACTGTGGGCTAATGCGTCACACTTCAAAGTTGTTTGAACTGCAAGGTTGTGGTTCAAGCTCATCTGCTGCTCCTTGATAGGGTCGCTATATGGGTCAGAACCTACTCAACAGCATTAACAACAACAACAGCATAAGTTCTGGTGTGGTGCTGTGGGTTAATATGCTGAACTGTAAAGTGGGTTTGAACTGTAAGGTCAGTTTCAGGCTCACCAGTCACTCTTTGGAAACCCTATACAGGGTCGCCATGAGTCAGAACCGACTCAATAGACAGCACTTAACAATAACAACAACAATCAGTACATATAGGAGCTCTGGTAGCGACGTGGTTATGAGTTGGGCTAATAACCAAAAGGTCAGCAGTCTGAAACTACCAGTCATTCAATGGGAGAAATATGAGGTTTTCCGCTCCCATAAAGATTTACAGCCTAGGTAACCCTTGTATACATGATTGCTGTGAGTCAGAACAGACTCCATGGCTGTTAACAACAACAATCAGCACTTAACAACTACAGTCAGTCAATATGAATCCTGGTGTGGCACTGTGGGATAAAGCACTACACTTCAAGGTTGGTTTGAACCATTTTGTGCAAACTCACTAGCCACTCCTCGGGAATCCTATGTAGGTCGCTATGCGTCGGAACAGGCTCGATGACACTTAGCAACAACAACCAGTCAACATAACCAACTTGTTAGTAGCAATAAAATTGTATTTATTAAAGGTGCAAAAGTACAGAATATATATGATATATGCTGTAAAGCAAATTTATTTTATTAAGGATATTCAAAATCACCTTATGGAGTTTTACCAAGTACACCCTGGGTCTTTCATATTTACTCAGAACAAGAAAACAATGTGCAGAGACCTAATAAAGAACCTGGTTCTGAAAGAGAAATAACCTTTTCTCAAGCCTCTAAGCATCTCCTTCCCCTTCTGACCTTGTCTGTTGTGCAAGCCGGATGTCCTGCCTAGATTCCCCAAGCCAGGTGGGCTTCCTGGAATGCAATTTCATACTCTTGTCAGCTCTCCCTGAACTTAAATACTTTGAGTTAATTGATGCTCCAGACAGTCCTGGTAGCCAGAGGAGTGTCTCAAAGAGTTCTTTCCGCTGTCCCCAGGATCTGGCAAGAGATTCCATGGGAGATGCCATCAATAAACTAGACATGGGGATTTACATAGCAGCCTAGTAGGATGGACTTTCTGGCTCAGCCCTTCCAGAGAGGTGTTGAAAAGAAACCTGAGATTTCTGTTACTCAATGTTTTAACCTCAAACACCATTTCCTTTGGGTTCTTAGGTGTGAAAGGCAATTTTGTCATTCTAAAAAGTAAAGACATTCTAAGTCTTGAATCTCATATTTGCTTCTAATTAGTTAAAAGGAAAAAATGCAACTGTGCTTTAATACAAATGGATTAAGAAATTGCTTTTACATCTCAGTATGCAGTGTTGTTGTTAGGTGCCCTCAGATCAGTTCTGACTCACAGCAGTCCTGGTACAACAGAATGAAAGGCTGGTCTTGTGTCATTCTCACAGTTACTGCTGTATTTCAGCCCGTTGTTTCTGCTGCTGTATCAATCCATTTAATTGGAGGTCTTTCATTTTTCACTAACACTCTACCAAGTACCGTGTCCTTCTCCAGGAACTGGTCTATCCTGATAATATATCCAAAGTACTTGTTGTGTTGTTGTGAAGTGCCGTCAAGTCGGTTCCGACCCATAGCGACACTGTGTAGGGTTTCCAAGGAGCAGCTGGTGAGCTTGAACTGCTGACTTTTCAGTTCAAACGGCTTTGCAGTCTGACACATTAACCCACAGTGCCACACTAGGACTCCATATCCAAAGTACGTAATATAAAATATCACCATCTTTTGCATTCTTAGAATTCTTTTTTTACTTCTTGTAACAAATAGTTGTTTGTTCTTCTGACTATCCATGGTATATTCAATATTCTTCTCCAACACCATAATTCAAATACATCCATTTTTCTTGGATCTTCCTTATTCATTGTCCAGCTTTGGCTTGCATATGAGGCAATTGAAGATAGCATACCTTTATGGTGAAACAGTCACATTGAAATTCCTCTAAAAAGCACTGTTCTAAACATATTTTTATCCTGAATTTTTTTATTTTGTTACTGTTGTGGAAAATATGCATAACAAAACATACACCTATTCAACAGTTTCTACAGGTAAAATTTAGTGACATTGACTACATTTTTCAAGTTAGATAACCATACTCACCCTGCTTAAAGTTTGCCCTCCTCCATTAAGATAAAATCACTGCCCCCTAAGGTTCCTATCTCATCTTTTCAGTTGTTATTGTCCTGTTAGTGTAGCACTGTGGGTTAATGTGCTAGACTGCAAAGGCAGTTTGAGCCACAAGGTCGGTGGTTCAAGCTCACTAGCTGCTCCTCAGAAATCCTATACAGGATCGCTATAGGTGGGAACTGACTCGACGACACTTAATAACAACAACAGATAGTTATTAAAAGACCATAATGCTCAAGGCAGACTTTTTTACTAGTTAAGTGAGACCATTATTTTATTTTTAAGACTTCAGTGAATGTCTTAGTTATCTAGTTCTGGTACAACAGAAATACCACAAATGGGTGGCTTTCATAAACAATTGCATTATCTCACTGTTTAGGAAGGTTATCTCTTTGTTGGTTCTGAAGAAAGGTCTTTGTATCCTTTCAGTGTCTGTAAGTCCAACGTTGCTTGGAGATAACTGTGCACCTTGGGATCAGTCTTCTGGATCTGGGAGCTTCATAGTGCAGGGACCCCAGGACCAAAGGATGGCCTCCACTCCTGACTTTTCTTTCTTGATGATAGGAGACCCCTCTGAGTGCTTACTTGTTTGATCTCTCTTATATTTTAAAAGAGATTGACTCAAAATATAAAGTAATCCTGTAGATTGCACGGGTCTCATTGCCATCAGAGAAGTGAGGATGAACCTCGTATCAAGGCTGATCAGATCAGATCACATCATGGGTGGGTAGGGGGAATGTTTACATCATTACATAATGGGCATATTGCATCATTACTCAACTGCCAAAACACTGAGAATCATAACCTTGACAAGTTGACAAGTGTTTGGGGGAATACAATTCAATCTGTGATAGTTTTTTTGGTTTAAGGTCTCAAGATCTCAGGGTCTCAGGGCAATAGTTTCAAGAGATCCACCCTCCAGTGTTCCAAAAAGGCAAGTCCATGAGAATTTCATATTTTTTTCAATATTTCCCATCTCTTGATCAGTTTACTTTTATTAAATCTTTGATCAAAATGTTCAGTAGCTGAACTCCATTCATTTCTTCTAGTCTCAAGGCAAAGGAGGAAATTGTTCCTGGAGGCAATTGAATATGTATTCCATATCCTTCTATTCCTGATTCTGCTTCCTCTATTGTTCTGGCTGAGCAGAGACCAATTGTTGTGTCTTGGATGGCTGCTTACAAGCTTTTGAGACCCTAGGCTGTACACAACCAACTAGAAAGTAGAACAGATGTCCTATACACATTATTAGGGAAATTAATTGGGATGACCCATGAAATGTTGACTCTGAACCTTCAAACTGTGGAACAAAGTCCCATGAGGTGTTTGGTTATAAATAAGCAGCCTTAGCACCTACTCTCATTGGGTGTGTCATTGTTGTAAATGTATCTATCATGTCACTTTTGCCACTTCAACTTTTCACAGGTGTACAGTTTATCGAAGGCAATTACAAACCTACCCTTCACCAATATTATTTTTCCGTCACCCTTAGCCACTCTTCCCCTAACACCACCATTCACCCTCACTCAGTAACCACTAATAAACTTTGGTTTCTATACATTTGCCTTTTCTTGTCTTTTTATATAAATGAGGCCATACAATATTTATCCTTTTATAAGTGTCTTGCTTCACAAGCATTGTCTCTTCAAGCTCCATCCATGTTGTAACATGTATCAAAACTTCATTTCTTCTATTGGCTGGGTAGTATATCATTGCATGCATGTACCACATTTTGTTTATCCATTGATCTGTTGATGAGAATTTAGGTTCTTTTCATGATTATTGTGACTAGTACTGCAATGAACAAGTGTACAAATCTCTTAGTCTTCACTTTCAAGACTTTTGGATAGTCTATTACTGAGTCATATGGTAATTCTGTTTTTAATTTTTAAGGAACTGCTGAGCTCTTTTACACAACAGTTGTATCATTCTGCATTCCTAATAGCAATGGGTAAAGGTTATAATTTCCCCACACCCTTGGCAACATTTACTATTTTTTGTTTTGTTCTAATTTTGTTATTATCTTAGCCATCCTAATGGAAGTGAAATACTATCTAATTTTGATTTATAGTTCCATTTCTCTGATGACTAATGATGCTAAGCATCCTTTCGTGTTTTTGGTGAAATGGCATGTAACAACAACAATGACATAATTTTATTCTTGTCTTTTATATATTTGTGATTAAAAACATGAAAGAAAAAACATTTAGAATCACCAAACATGAATATAGTTTTACTAACTCTTATAGCTGACCATGGGACTCCTGGTGTAGCACTGTAGGATAATCACTGGACTGCAAACCACAAGGTCGATAGATCAAACCCACCAGCTGCTCTTCTTATACCCTGTACAGGGTCACTATGATTTGCGGTTGACTCAATGGCACTTATTGTCCGGAGGAAACAATCGCTGGAGAAGGATGTCATGCTGGGTAGGGTGGAGTGTCAGAGAAAAAGAGGAAGACCCCCAACGAGATGGATCAGCCAGGTGGCATCATTGATAGACTCAAGTGTGGCAGCGGTAGTGAGGTTGGCCCAGGATCGGACATTGTTTCGTTCTGCTGTGCATGGGGGCTATAAGTAGGTTCCGACTCGATGGCACCTGACAACAGCAACAATGGCACTTAACAACAGCAACAATACTTGTTCATGATTTGCCTTTTTTAGTGATCTTTCTTTCATGCATAGCTTTTAATTACTTTCTAGCTTCTGTTCTATCAATAGAACTCTTATTTATATTTTTAATTGGGATACCAACTCTCTCAACGTCTGTTTTTCTGGGAATGTTTTAATTTCGCCCTTATTCTTTTTTTTTTTGGTTTTGGATTTTAAATATTGGGGGATTTTTGTTTGTTTTTTAAACTTTTTATTGTGAATTGAGTGAAGGTTTACAGACAAGATCATCAGTTTTGCATTAAACAAATCATACACTTTGTTTCATCTCAATGATTGCAATCCCCTCCAGGCCACGGCAGTTATCCCACTTCCTCCCTGTGGGTCCTATTTCCATTCCACCCACCTTTCCATCCTTTCTCAACTTTGTTCTTTAGTAAATGTTGCCCTTTTGACTTGGAATGATTGACTGTTGCATAAGCTATAGTTGGCATACCTTACCAGTGTTGCTGTCCCTGCTCTATACCTATCTATTGCTTGGCTGAAAGTTGGGCCACAAGGGTGAGTTCTTCTCCTGACCTGAAGTGTGGTCAAGGGCCATAGTCTCAGGCTCCTCAAGTCTCCTTCTGACCAGTAAGCTGGGTTTTTGTTGTTGTTGTTGTTAGTTTTTTTAAAATCATTTTTAGTTTAATCCACATATTCCGCTGTTCTATCTGGGACTTTCTAATGTGATCCCTTTCAGAGTAGTTGATAGTTCTTCTAATTTCTTTCCTTTATTATTTTTATCAGGAATGGGTGTTGGACTTTGTCAAATGCCTTTTCAAGCATCAGTTGATGTGATCAGGTGGTTCTTTTCCTTTTTTTTATATATGATAGATTACATTGATTGGTCATGTTGTATTATTTTCTTGATAAGATGTTTAATTCTATTTACTAGCATTTTGTTGAGAATTTTTGCAACTGTGTTAATAAGTGATGTTGTTGTTGTTGTTAAGTGCCATTGAGTCAATCCCAACCCATAGCGACCCTCTATAGGGTATCTGAGGAGCAGCTGGTGAGCTTGAACCACCGACCTTGCATTTCAAATGGCTTTGCAGTCTGGCGCATTAACCCACAGCACCACACCAGGACTCCTAATAAGTGATGTTGTTGTCAGTTGTTGTCAGGTGCCATCGAGTCGGAACCGACTCATAGCGACCCCATGCACAGCAGAACGAAACAATGCTCGATCCTGGGCCAACCTCACCACCGCTGCCACCCCCGAGTCCATCAATGATGCCACCTGGCTGATCCATCTCGTTGGGGGTCTTCCTCTTTTTCTCTGACCCTCCACCCTACCCAGCATGACATCCTTCTCCAATGATTGTTTCCTCCGGACTACATGTCCAAAGTAGGAGAGACAAAGCTTAGCCATCCTGGCCTCCAAGGAGCACTCTGGCTGCACTTCTTCCAAAACAGATCTATTGGTTCTTTTGGCAGTCCATTGCACCCTCAGTATTCTCCTCCAACACCACAACTCAAAGGCATCAATTCTTCTACGATCCTCCTTATTCACTGTCCAGCTTTCACATCCATATGAGGCTATTGAAAACACCGTGGCCTGGGTCAGGCGCACCTTAGTCCTCAAGCTGACATCTCTGCTCTTCAATACTTTAAAAAGTTCCTGTGCAGCAGATTTGCCCAGTGCAATACGTCATCTGATCTCTTGACTGCTACTTCCACGAGTGTTGATAGTTGATCCAAGAAGAATGAAGTCCTTGACAACTTCAATCTTTTCTCCATTGATAAGAATGTTGTTTATTGGTCCAGTGGTGAGGATTTTTGTTTTCTTGACATTGAGATGCAATCCATATCGAAGGCTGTGCTCTTTAATCTTCATAAGTAAATGTTTCAAGTCCTCTTCACTTTCAGCAATCAAGGTTATATCATCTGCATATCGCAGGTTGTTAATGAGTCTTCCTCCAATCCTGATGCCACATTTTTCTTCATAGTGATAATAAGTGATATTAGTATATAATTTTCTCTTTTAGTGATGTCTTTACCTGATTTGGGTGTGAGGGTTATGCTTCCTTCATAAAATGTATTCAGCAGTTTTCCATCCTTTTCTATTATCTGGAAAAGTTTGAATAAATTGCTGTCAGCTCTTTTCTGAATGTTTGGTAGAATTCACTAGTATACTCACATGAACCCATATGTGTTTTGTTGGTAGTTTTTAAAATGACATGATCAATATCTTCTTTGTTTTCTACTTCACTTGTGTTAGTTTATGTAGATTGTTTTTCTCAAACTTTATCCATTTCTTTTAGTTTCTCAAATTTATTAGAGTACAACTCTTCATAGCATTTTGTTATGATCCTTTTATTTCCATTGGTTCTGTTGTTTCCCATTCAACAATTCATACACATTTTTTTTTTCCATTTCACTGATTGCACTTCTCATAATGTAACATCACTTTTTTCCTCTCTGTGTTTCCTGTTTCCATTCCTCCTCCTCCTTCTGGAATTTGTCCTTGGGCAAATGTTGCTCTTTGTATTTCAAATGGTGGATTAATCTAAGGAGCACATCCCTCCCTTTTAGACCTATATATCATTTAGCTAACAATCGATAGAGGTCTAAAGGGTTCCAGGCCTAAAGGCTGAGCAGTGGCCATGGATTTGGGAGTTCCACCAGTCTCTATCGAACCAGTAAATCTGAATGTTTTCATGATTTTGAGTTTTGTTCCACATTTTTCTCCTACTCTAACCAAGACCTTCTAAATGTGATCCTTTTTAGGTACCATCTAGTTCATTTGGTCTCAAGGTCATAGAGGCTGAAGTTTGTATGCTCCTTTAGTTCATTGGAAGAAGTCTAAATTGATTTTTTAAATATCCTCATTTTGTGATGCAAAAGTATGGAAGTTAATGCAAAAATCCAGTGCAGACTCCCAAAGCCTAAGTCTCATGTTAATTAATTATGAATGACTGGCTTGGCTTTAGGTATTGCTGAATCAAGCCTCTTGAGATGTGATAATATTTTAGTTTCCCAACAAAAGTTCTAAATATGATTTACATTGGCCTCACAGAATCAGTGTTCATCCTTAAATTTACCAATATCAGCACAGGAATAGATAATACTGATTGACTTGGTCACCTGTCTATCCTATATGCAGTCCTGGTGTGGCACATAGATTAAACACTGAACCATAAGGTTGGCAATTCAAACCAACCAGTCACTCCTCAGAAACATCATATGGAGTCACTATGAGTTGGATCTGAGACAACAACACTTAGCAACAACAACATAGGAAGGAAAAGTGACACAAACTATGGCCAGGTCACATGAATCTTAAAAGAATTTTTGATGTGCTATTATCAGAATAGGAGTCCTGGTGTGGCGCTGTGGCCTAAAGCACTGGACTGCAAAGTCATTTGAACCTCAAGGTTGGCAGTTCAAACTCACCAACCACTCCTCGGAAACCCTATAGAGAGTCACTATGGGTCAGAACAAACTCCACAGCACTTAACAAAATAACAATTACCAGAAGAAGGTGTGACATATGCTGGGCAGGCAACCACCCTCTCTACCTATTTCAAAGGTATACCTTAATAAGTAAATAGTATGTAAAAGCCCCACCACTGGTTTGTCAGTTTGTCTTACTTTGGTAGCTCACATGCTGCTATGATGCTGGTAACTATGCCACTGGTATTTTAAATATCAGCAGGAGTATCCTGCTTTTAAATACATTTCCTCACTCATTTGCCTATTTATTTACAACTCTCTGTCCCTGTCTCACTTATACAGCCATTAATGCTTTCTTCTTTTATAATTATTATTTGAACAACTGCAGGTTTTACATTTTCACCAAATAATTATGCCTCTCTAAGTCCTGGTAATCAAAGTATACCATACAGGAAAGTTTTAGAGGAGATATGATAATATTTCTAACCACAACTTTTTTTTTATGACTTACGGTTATGGCAGGATGACTATGACTTTTTCTTCATAGATTGTATATGATACTTCTGTCTGCGTAATGTTGGTTGGTTTATGTTATTTCTGGGCGGGTCCCAATAATCATTCTTTCAGACTGCCACTGGGGTGTGCTTTTCTATGCTGGCCTTGATCCCAAGGAATGGGACTAGGAATCCAACAAGTGTCCATTTCCATTTCTCAGCCCTCTACAAACTATTTCTCAGCCTTCTAAACTATTTGACTTCCTTAGTACTGACCTATTCACTGGCCTGCATGACCTAATCAGATGATTATAGAAAAAAGAGTTTGTCAGACAACTTGCATTTACATGTGACCCTATGTTTTAAGAAGTACTTTCATGTACATTTCCACTTGCTTCTCACAGCAGGTGAGCTATTATTATCTTAAATTTGTAGGTAGTGAACCAAGCTTGGTGATATTTAGTAACGTATAAAAGGTTATATAACTATACAATGACAGAGTTGGGTCTTTGACTCTGGACTGAGCTTGTGTTCTTTCCATCACACCATTTCCTGGAATGTATTCTAGTTATTTGTAGGCTGTGAGACAGAGTGTGAAAGACCCATTGGCATAGTGCTTGTTAGAAGGCTTTGGGAAGGTATAGAGACTTGTCGGAACCTGAGACACCAAGGAGCTACTGAGAAGAAGAAATAATTGGCAGGAGATATTATAAAAGGAATTGAACCTACTGAAGGCCATTACATTGCCATCTCAGTCTCAGAAATTTGATTGAAGAGGGACTAACTTTAGGTGATTAATTGTTGCCTTTCTTTTCACAATACAAATAAAAGTAATGCTTTCATTGATACGTTACTTAATTTGAAATAATGTTTAATGTTGAATATTTTTAAGCTTATTGATCCCATTTACTAATACGTAATGGAGTCCTGGTGGGGTGCTGTAGGATAAGCACTAGCCACAAGGACAGTATGAACCAAAATATCGACCATTCATAGTCACCAGCTGCTCCTCAGAAACCCTATACATGGTCGCTATGGGTCAGAACCAACTCCATGGCACTTAACAAGAACAACAATATGCAAATGAGAATTTTCTTTTTTTGTCATCCTTTGTATCTATTTTCAAATGTATATTTTTTCATATAGGAACAGACACAAATCAGTGGTTTGAATTCCTAAGAGCAATTATTTTAAGTCACTTAGCTTATTTTGAATCACAAAATGAAAATAAAGAAAAATATTTTATCTAACCTTGTTTTCATATCATTTTAAGTCTGTCAATAACAACTGTCACAACTGATCTTTTGAACGGCTGTACTTTTTAAAGGCTTAACATTGTCAGTTCATTCATTGGTAAGCAAAATATGACTTGAATTCTAATGCAAGCCTTGTTGTTAAGTGTTGCCAAGTCAGTTGTTACTCAGTGACCCTGTACAGTATTTACAAGGAGCAGCTGGTGGGTTTGAACCAACAACCTTGCTGTCCAGTGTTTATCCTGCAATACCACAGTATGGCGCCAATGGAAGCCTATTGCTATTGTTAAGTGTTGTTGAGTCAGTTCTGACTCACAGCAACCCTATATATATATATATATATATATATATATATATATATATATATAT